>NW_010562666.1:0-27994 GCF_000687285.1 Phaethon lepturus
GGCGAGGAGGCCGGGGGGAGCCGAGGAGAAAAGCTGCCCGGGCTAGGGGGGAAAGAGCGAGCACGAGGTAAATTCTCAGCCGGAGCAGCGGGCACGGTTATGGCTTTGTCCCGAGGTGTTTTCAGAGGGGTATTAATGCCAGGGCGCTGTAATAAGCAGTGTAAGATTGCTCAGGCTTTTGTGTCTTGCCAGAGAGGTTTTGTCTTTCAGGTTTCTGCTGGAAGTTGGTAAAACCTTGGAAGATGACACGGGCCTGTTAAAAGTTAAGTGCTCTAAAAAAAACATTAAGAAAAAACGCCCAGTTGGAGAGTGGAAGATAAGTAGAATGGGTCAGAGCATTTGTTTCCAGAGAGGGAGATTTGGGAAGAGTTCATTGCTGATAAAGAAAAAAACACACAGGTTTTAAGGTATAAAGGAAAATTTTTGAAGGAAACCAAAATACCAGTAGTTTCCGAAGCATCCGAGATTTGTTAGCAATGATCATGTTTTCCTTAAAAAGTAAATAAAAGCTAGCACCTAGTTTATTTTGGCTGTACTCTTCTATTTCCACAGGCAAAAAGTATAGAGACACAAACTGATGAAGCCTGTGACAAAGCTGTCATTTATACTTTGTACCCCGAGGCAGGGCTCTTTTGTCATGCTACATAAATGCAGCTTCAATAAAATTTTCTTCGCCTCCTTTTCTTCTTGTCAGTACTGACTTTTTTTTTTTCCAAATCTTTATCAAGTGGGTTTTTTTACCCAAGGGGCCTTGGTACTTTGCATAATATTAGAGAAATATAGTCCATTACAATTCAGCTAGTGGCTATAATCAATAAACCATGTGCTAGTTGATTTTATTCTGCCTATCCATTTTTAAACATAATTCACATGTTTATACATTTTTTGTCATATACTCCTTCCTTCTTACTGGCAAATTAATGGCCATTCTTGAAGAATAGTACAAAAAAGTCACTCTTGCACAATAAAGAAGAAATATGTTTTGGCAAAACAGCAGGAAACAAACATCTGTGAGAGTATGTCCAGTAGGGCTTTTATTGCAACTTTCCCATCATCTCTCTAGCTCCAGTGCTGGTAGCTGTAGTCTTGTAAAAAGGAGGAAGGTGGTAATCCTTTTGACTGACTTAGCTACACTTCTGAGTGCACCAAATCAAGCTTCCTAATCTAGTTGCCACAGACGAGTTAGATAATGCGTATGGTAAAGACGTACAACAAGATAATAATTGGAACAGAGAAAGAGGCGGGGATGTGGCATCATTTAGCAGAGAAAATACATTAAATCTGATGCAGTGCAGGAGTACATAAATCTTGAGATGCTTCTTGAAAAACAGCTTCAGCTGTTAAAAGTTAAAAGTAATCCATAAAGGGCTTTTACAAATTTTTAACAGGCTGCTGCTTTTACTTCATTTTGAGGGGCCTGTTACTACTTTCCCTTAACAAGATAGACTTCTGAGTCCATTCTTTATCTAGTTGAAGGATACCTGATGGATGGCTGTTGTCATCTGGTATGGCTGATCCTATCCCCTATTCACACAGCCAGCTGCCATATAGTTGCCTAAAAAATACCCCTGTATGTATGCTTTAGAAGTAATTGCTTTGACCTTTTAATAACAGTTAATACTTATATTGTATTTTAGAGGTTCCAGGTACTATTCCACAGTGTGTTTACCGTAGTTCTTACTTTTATCCTCTTTTTGAGAGCTAGGAACAAGGAATATTAAGCAATGAGCAGAAAGTCACAATAAAAACAACACTGATCTCTGCAGGTAGTCCTCTCAACCCTTGTAGTGAGGTGTCAATCCACATTAAGTCATTACTGACACCTCACTGGTTCACTAAACTGGTGGCACAGCTCCCACCACAGTATCCAACCCCTGAACCTCAAAGACAATGTTACCACATGTGCATAGTCCTTTTCAGGGATCACAGCTGCGCAGGGTCCTGCAATGCTGAAATGTGGCAAATGCTGCAGTACTTCTCGCACTGTCTAAAGTCTTGCTGATGCTCTGCTTCAGGACTGACTCAAAGAAGTGCAAACCTGGAATTACTAGTGCTGCTGTACATGCTTTTCTACAGATGTGAATGGAATATCTGGTTCCTCTCTTCTGTTTACCTTCAGAGACATGTTGTGATCTTGGTTTAGGTGTTAGGAACTGACCAGGTTACACAGAAACAGAAATTAAACTCTACATGAGGAATAAAAAAATAACCAGCGGTCCAACCCTGAATATAGAAGTGATTCTCCTTTTCAGAAATGACAAGATGGACAAGGGGGAGAAAGAAGTGGCTGTCATTCAGTGAGGACAGCAAAGGATCCCGAAAGCAGAACAATGTTTCAATTGTTTTAACACAAGTTCTGCTTCTCCACTGAAAGATCCAAATGACAAGGACACTGAGGGTTTCTTTCTCTTTGCTGTTTGTTTCCCTAGTAACAAATACACAAGCTGCACTGTTGGAATATCATCCTTTTCTTTCTTTTTTTTTTTTTTTTAAGATAAAGACATGTCAAGGATGTATTCAGTGCTTTCAGTAGCAGGTTAAGGTTGCTTGTACGAATGAACCTCTGATACAGCATGATGTACTTGAAAGTACTGCATGTACTCCAGTGAGACAGTGAAATAACTTAAAACAAAAAGCATGGAAGAAATTGAAAAATGCTTGCATCTCAATTTCTATACTGTTTAAACTGTAAACTCTTAGGGCAAAGCCTGCCTTTCACAGCGGGCCTCTGATCTTGATTAGCAAAGCAGTTGTCATACTACTACTACTACTACTACTACTACTACTACTACTACTAAATCCTGTGTAGTGTCCTAATTATATCACAATAACATTATCATCAGTAATATAATGTGCACTATTTTAATGAGACTGATTTTGACACTGGCAACTCTTGCCTATGTTTTTTTTGTGAGCTCTGCATCATGAAACTTCTCTTTAAATATAATTCTGTAATAGGAGGGAGGGTGTTACTGTTCCTCATTAGGATTCTAATCAAGTTTATGGTCTGTAGTTCTGGAATTCATTGGGTTATGGGAATTGGAGAGACAGCATGCAGTCATTGTCCATGTGGTTTAGCACATTAGAAATAGAACTGCTAGGTGAATCGTATTCAAAAACATAAACAGCCATTCTGAAAAAAGGACAAACTCAAAACATGACAGGTAGAGGCAGGAAAGATCGTTAAAGGCATCTAAACTGAGAAGGAATGTCAGGGTCATTCCTTCCTTTGCTTCTTTAGGATATGTTAAGTCTTGAAAGTTTGGATACTTTAACTGAATTTAGAAAAAAATTTGATGGGTCTTAGAATTGTTGAGATCCGTGTTCTTTGTTTTAGCTGAAAGAAGACTACTGAAAGGAGGAAAAATATTTTTTTAAAGACAAAAATAACTTCTTTGCTATATGCTTGTCATAAATGTGAGCTTAGTAATGAAAAAAAAAACAGGTTTGCTCTTCTCTTCCCAGTTACTCAGTTTTATAACATCATGTTCTCTGAAGTTCTCCAAGGAAAAGAAATATGCATCTATTTCTTGGGACAGGGCAGCAGCCAGTTTAAAGAGTATAATATAGAAATAACTGAAGTAACTGACAAAATTAATATCACATTTCTTATTATGTAATATGAAAATATAACATTATGCATTAGTTGCAAACCAGCTTGTTGCTAGGTCATAAATTATACTGGCATTTGTCACAGCTTATTTTAGTTACTTGTCTGGAACTGCATGTGTAGGGAGGCATTTCAGGTGAACAAATAAATTAGTATAATTTCATTTGGGATGATTTTTGAAACCAGTAGGAGTAAGTATTAAATTGTACTACATATGCCAATGTAAAACCTGCAAACCCAGAAAAGATGCAGTGAAGCCATTACTTTAGTGGATCAGGGAATATAAAGTGATATGATAGCTGCCCTGAAATACTTTGAGGTCTCAAGCTATCCTCAAATGGAGAATAGGCAGAGGAATTTGTCTGGGGGCTATGAATCAAACAAATTTGTATCATGACTTTTGTGTGATGTAGACATCTGCTCATATACATATAAATGGATGTGAGGGGGAAAAAAGTCTGTATCACCCACCTCTAGATACCTAATTCAGGAGTGTATATCTTCTCTCTAATCAGAGGGCTGAAACATACACCACTAGAGGGTGATTTGTCATCTGCAAAATCTGAATTGCTCTTTTTGTCCCCGCCATCACTGTGGAAGTGCTACTTTTATCTCTTGTGTGACTTTTGAAATAGCAAAACCAGATGTTAACTAAACTTTTCTAATATTCAGACTGACTGATACACAAGTGTCCTACCTAAAGCAGAGAAGTTCACCAGGGAATTAGCCAGCATACAAGCCATTCAAGCTTCAACATGCCTTAGTAGCTAGGTTAATTTATTTTAATTTTTTTCCAGAATTTGGTTTTATAATACTTAAATATCTACTTTCACTAGAAAATCTAGACCTTTCACTGCAGGATAACAGTAGTAGGAGCTTATAAGAGTTCAGGTTTTGTTATATACGCCCTTTGGTCTTTAAACAAAAATACAAGGCCAAAAAAAGAGTCATCTTGATATGAGCACAGTAATGAAAATTATAATCATAAGAACAAGTGACAGCCATATTTATTCTTGAAATTTGTTTCTTGTACTAGCCAAGCTGTGGAGAGAAAAAGATGCTGGATCCATGAAGTTCTGACTGTCTTCAAAAGCAGAGGCAGCTGCAGGGACTGCGAGCAGCTACTTGCGTAGTTCGGTAAGTAGGGAAGCCCTGCAACTGGTTGTTTCTGCTTTTTCTGCTAGCTGCTGTTGCATTTGCAGAAAGTCTTTCAAGGGACTCAAGAGTAGAACAGACAGTTGCAGTATGTGAATACATGTGTGTATCACTCGATACAAAATTAACAACAGTGTTTTTCTAATGGCAGAATTTATAACTATGTTCCATTTCTGTATGTATCTGGCACAGTCAATCCATTACAACCTCTGGAATGGTAGGATTGACAGATCAGGACCCAAAGATGAGATACAGTAGAAATTAAGTCCTAAAACTGGGGACACAAGTGATTTGACTCATTCTAATATGCTTTAGACTGCTACAAAAGAAGATTCAGGACCAAAAGCAGTACCAAAGGTATACATTAGAAGGTCTTTCTATTTTAATTAACAGTGTAGATTTAGTCAGTTGTGTGAACTGTACATTGTATCTCTCAGTCCTCACACTCAAATTCCAAATCTTACTGTTTATGGGCAATTTATCTCAGGTTTCTCTTTATGGGAAATAAGCATAATCATTTATCTATCAAATGCAGATTTGTTTTGATAATTAATGTTGTGAAAGCATACTAGAGATGGAAAACAGGATGAAAATGGTGGGCATTCTTAGCATTTGTCTGTGACCTGTTTCAGAATTCAGTATTTGGATTTCATTTCTGATTATGAAAGTGCATTCGTATATATGGCTGGACTGGACAAAATCTGTCAGTGAACAAGAGCCTAATCCAGTACTCTGTAACTTCCCCCTCAACTCAGAAAAAGTAGTAGTTATTTTAAACTATCCCAAACTCCTTTGCGAGGGGGCGTGTGTCTAGATCATATCCAAAGACTGAAAAGACAGAACTATTCTGAACCTCTGACAATGGCTGGGTAATTCTGACTGCAGAGAGGGCTGGGTTGTGCCTACAGCAAGATACATTGAGACTGTAGACAAGAATCAGACTGCACTTTACCATGAGACTGGAAATGGCATCATCAGTTTTGCAGCTATTCACTCTGGGTAAGTACATTACGTAGTACAGTGGAACATTTGAATCTCAATTTAGCATGCAAACAGGAGTGGCAACACAATAAACCAGCACAACAACATATACAAACTAATTGCACATTATGAGGACCATAGCATTTTAAAGAGCAAAAGTAGATGCTAGCATATATTGTCTGTATTTATCAGTAAAGAAAGCAGAAGACACATCTCTCTAAGGCAAAGGAAAAGGTAGTAGAATAAAAAGAACTACATAAGCTTTTAAATGTACACATACATATTATAAAATCCACCTTTATATAGGATTGTCATCTGCTTCATGCAGCTGTAGGCTCCTTGGCTGATTTTTGGCCAGCTATTACTTATCTGAGAAGTTAAACCTGTGTTTTGTGAGCCATAGAAAAGCAGAGATTAATTTTCTGTTGATACATGTTCTGTATAAACACATTCTGCATATGCTTGTCTATATATGCAAAACAGTTGTCTAAAGGCAGGTATTCAAGCCTTTTCTGTTTTAGATTTGCTTGGTTTCTTTTTTTTTTTTTTTTTACTTCCTCCAAGAAGTGCATTTCTCATCTTAAAAGCTGGACTTGTATTTCCATCTTCATTTTATATCCTGTCCAGATTAGGGCATCCAGCACAAGCATAGTCTATCGTTTCACAGATAAATAGGGCCAAGGGGATTACTGTAATCATGTCGTACAACTTGCTGTGAGATAGCAGCCATGTGACTGGTGATATTACTTGTCATTTAAACCAGAACATCCCCTAGGAAAACATCTTAGAACATCCTGTCTCTGCAAATTGTTAATTCCTTGTTCCAGTCATCAATGATGCTCACTGACAAATATGTACATCTTATTTCTCCCTTGCATGTATTTAGTTTTATCTTTCAGCTGTTTTTTCCTTCATCTAGAAGACTGGGGAGACGATAGGATTTGCTGCAAATATAAAGGCAAGTCATCCTTTCAAGCAATAGCATTTTATAAAGCACATTTTTCAATTTCTAAGTTGTTTTTATATCTCTTCTCAGATCCTTCTCCAAGTTATCAAATGATTTCTTAAACTGTGGATTCCAGCAGTGATTTTTGTTGCTGTCAAACACAGGACTGTTTTCTTCTTATTTAGACAGTCTGGTGATCATATCTATCTGTTTGGTTAATTGCCAGACATTCAACTGATTCTTCACAAGGATCCCCAAAGGCATTTCAGAATTGCTGTTCCCACTTCAAGAACATGAATACCTGCCCATTCCCACCTTTCTTTCTAAGCAAGCAGGTTTGCAAAGTTTAAAGCCCAGAGAAGCCTTATAGAGAGGGAGACAAAATCTTGATGAGTCTATTACATTCCCTGAATTACAGATGGCATTTAGATACATCAGAGACACCAAGTTGAATTTTTTTTTGTAAGTTGTAACACCACTTTCAATAACTTACTAGGAACATATCATAAAGTTTCTCTAATAGCTTAAATGCAAATTTGATTTGAAAATCACTGCTGTTTGAGAGAATATAAGCGAAATGGACTTCTGGGAAGAGGTAACATGGTCATTGGTTTAATAAAAATGTTTGGCCACCCCACAGACCCCATCTTATATATGTTCTTAGACAACAATAGCTTATACAATGCTAAGAAAATATATTTCTGTTACCATTAATCCGTTATTAATCCCTCAGCCTCACAGCAACTATTTTAATATAATTAGCTGTTTGAATAAACACTATATGAAAGATGAGTACTACAGATGTTTAACATCTGTCTTTTCTACAAGCAGTACCATTGTGCAGATCATATGTTATACAAACATCCATTCTTAAGTTGAAAGAAGTGGGGATGTGACTGGTGTGTCATAAATGCACTGACACCTTAATGAAAGCTTCTGCTACTGAGAATCTTGTCATAAGGGGAAAGCAAAAAAAAATTTAGCTAATCGATTGTAAAAACATTTTCAGATTGTTAGTGTTTTCTCCTGAATTGGTCCAAACATACAGTACAAGTTAAAAGCTTGTCTACATTCAGGAGGCATCTCTTGTGGAGAATGACCAGCAGATTACTTGGATTTTTTCAGAGGTGAATCAGAACGTAGGTTTCCTTAGTAAAGCTATACTCTAGGGAAAAGAAAAGATACCTATTTTGATAAAGAGAATTGACTTCCTGTGGTAGCCAGCCCATTGTTTACAGGGAAAAATGCAACAGGGCAGGGTAAAACTTCAAGGCATCACACTGTTCTCTGGAATTGTATGAAGACAGATACTATTAAAGAGCTTATTCTTTTTTGCAATGTCAAGAAAATTATACAAAGTGAAAAATAACGTTGGCCACAGAAATTTTCTGTCAGAGAAGGACAAAATTAAAAGTTTTTGTTGTAATTAGTGTGAGTCTAGCATAACTTTGAAACTGAATGAGTAGTAGACTGAAGAGGAGAACAGTAGCAGCAAGAAGAAAACATAGATGCTCTGAACTGTTAGAAGACACGATTGTACACTATAAACTGACACTGCAGGCAGGCCTAACCAATTAATTTATTTTTAGCAATTTATCTAAAAAGTGTCTAAAAAGATTGCTGGAAGGAGAGCGTACAGAGGAACCTCTGTCTTTCTGTCCTACTTATGGGAATTTTTATTAAATTCACTGTGGTAGCTGCTAGAGCTGCCTCTGCTGTTTTATTACTTGCATTGGTATACCTGATTCTGTAAGATTAACCTAAGGGCCTTATTTGCCACCCTTTAATTTTTCCCTCCTCTTAACCTTTGCTTTCTTTCTTTTCCTCAAGTCACTTAAATTTCATAAACCCCTGGAGAATGCAACTGAGTCCAAAGACTAGCTTTATGTAGAGTAAGGAAAGACGCATCACTGATTTTTATTTTTCTTCATCAGATAAGCTGTAAGAGTTTTTTTGTGGATTGGAATGATTTATATATAAATTCTGTACCCTAATTACCAGATATTTCTTGGTTTTGTTTTCTCCAATGCTGTCTCAGTAACTAAGTGAGAAGCAAACAATCCTTTTAAAGCTGCTGAAAGATTTAGAGACAAAATAGCATGTAACGTTTTCTTCAGCTGGGAAGATGTGCCTGGTACTGTACTGGCTCCATCTTGTGGCTGAGACTGTACTGATTTTTTTAAATCTTACCATCATCTGTATATAAATATTGATAAGTAAATGTGTGAACTTTTAGAACAAATGGGTGGAATGTTTCTGGTAATAGAGAAATAGGGAGACAAGTTGAAGACAAGATTAGCTCAAGCAAGCATTGCCTGCTTCCCTGTGTAACACTATTGATCATAGTCTGATTACATCCTCCTCGTTACCATTAGAGAAGCCTCAGCCAGGCATAGTGAGAGCAAGCATCTATCAGCACTTTTTAACTCCAACCTGCAGTAATATCGTTGTTCACTATTAATTTGGTGTGGACAGTGACATAACTTACTACTTACCTTCAAGAATTGCCTAGAATTTCTACCAAAGCATAAGCATAGATCCAGTCTTGTTTATTTTAGCAGCATTCTTCTCTAAAACAAATATTTTTTCAGGTGGTTGTCATTAGATAAAATGCTAGCATTCAAATGAAAGAAAAAAGCAGATACCTTTCAATTAACCTCTTCCTGCCATTCCTGAGCTACAAGAAGTGTATTCAAGTAACTGCCCCAATTTGACTGCTTGACTGCCCAAACCATGAACTCAGCATAGGAAAGGACAAAACACACAGCAGAAATTACAGGAGACTGCCAACACCTGGACTCACTGACCACATAGCTCAGCAAGTCCCTTGTTCATATCCCAGTTATGTAAGTTCATATTTTGGTGTATAGCACAACTATATATTTTCCTCAGACTGCGAAAAAAGTAGTTCACTTTTAGCACCTTCAGTGCTGGCAGCAGGAAGGCAGTGAGTTGACAGGGTATGCTGGATTTTCTGTTCTGTTGTATATTACTGGATAGAGCTTCTAACAGTCACATTAGAAATTGCATTTATCTCTCTCAAAATATGGTCAGAGATGCAAGATTGCAGAGATCAAGAGAATACAAATTATGTTTCCAGAAACTGGTACAGAGTTGGTTACTGGGTACGTGACAGGATGAGGCTAGCTGCATACGTATTTTGGCAGTCTTCATATGGAAGACACATCCCCTGATCCATATGATGTGGAAACAAAGAAAGTGCCTGTTTCCAAGGAGTCACAGGCCCCAGCAAAATATGCCTGGCAAGAACAGTCTGTCTTGCCGTGTCTTATAGAGTATCCATGATACCCAAAGGTGAGTGACAGAGCAGCCTTACCTTGTAATATAAGTGCCAAGCTGGAGCACATTGCAAATCTAGAATTCCATTTTATATCCCCTGCAGACGTGTTCAGAAATCTGAAGATAAGTGCAGGTTTGCAAGACTGATATATAGTGAGTTAATAGTATCAAAGTCATTCTTTCTGCTGTATATCTTGCTCATAGCCGCACTACAGTTTTATATGAAGGATTCCTTGCTAGATTTTGTACCAAGAAAAAATATTTGCGTTAAATAAGTGTGTTGCTCAGTCAGAAGGCACTATGCACACAGTGCATACACACTGTGCTATGTACCGTGCCATACAGCTACTGAATACTTACTCTGTTCTGCTCTGGTACTTAAATGTTTGTCAAAATATTTTCTGACTCTGGCACAGCCGCCAGTGTAGCTTGTAGCCCAGTGAGGCAGCATGGGGAAGAGGACAGGAAAGGAATGGGGTGACTGGGCTGTTGCAAAGGCGACTTTCAACCACAGCACAGTTAGCATTTTAAATGACTGGAACAAGGGTGGGAGGAAGCTATAAAAAGCTATCTTGCACCTGCTTAAGACAGCAGCATCAGCACTAAAGCGTAAAAGTTACCAGGCATATGTCGTGGTATGCAATAACAATTACTTAAAATAAAGACAGAGGTAATGCTGCTGCTTCATGTTCTGCAGTGTGCCAGGATAGAAGGTTAACTGATAATACATGGATGAAATGCAAATATTGCAATGCCATCTCAATTGGTATCTACATTTTGCAGAGGCTGGCACTTGGAAGTATCTTATCCACACTGCCTATGGGTCACAGTCTTCAGCATATTTTTCTGCATCGGTGTATTCAAAAAAAAGTTACATCAAATGCTGTCATACCGTGCAAATTAACTGTCAAAGGTGTGCTTGCACTTTGCTTTTTTGAAACCCATTTTGCATCATGGGTTTTACTATTGTATTCTCTGGTATCCTTGTCAAGACCCTGTTCAGCCATCCTTTTTTTGCAAGAGCTTCAAAAATATCCACATTCCAGTGCCTCATTTCTGGGGTATCTCAAATGTTTAGGCTCTGGAAAAAAGTCACCCAAGACATCTGCATGGCTCAGTGAGGCGCAGGACAGGACCAAAACAGCTGCTCTGGCTGGAGGACACAAGCACAAGTCAGCGTAACTCACATTTAATCAGAAATGTGCAATCTGCTCTTTTGTCAGCTCGAAGAATTACAGAGCAGGTAGAGTACCTGTCTGAGCAGGATGCAAAGCAGTGCATGGAAACCATTGCAAAGCCTTCAGAATAACTATTGGAACTAGCAGGGTCCCTTGAGCATTAGCATCTGTTAGAAACTTTCTGCAAGACGCTTTGCTGCTGCTACAAACAAGATTTTGCAGTCCCTTGGATATTATTACAAGAGAGAAATCGAGTCGCATATAAACAAGGGTTTCAAAACACAGCAACAGTTCAGTAAAGTTAATTTTTCATGTTACCAAGCTACAGTACTGTTTTCTCCCAGTCCTTTACCTTTAGTTGCTCTTTTGATACTTATGTCAGTAATATGAAGAGGGGTGGATGTGTACTGAGACATGACGAACAGATTGTACAAAGTTTGAAAATCGTAACTAGCATAATAATCATCATTAATATTTATATTAAGAAAGTACCCTATGCTTCACCTTGCTTCTGTTCTTCATTCCCTAACATGGTGGTGTGCTTTATTCATAGGTGGTTGGAATTGCTTGAACCCATACCAGAAACTGGGGAAAAAAAGGAAGAATGATCAAATCAGTCTCCACACAATAACATTTTCTTTTAATCCTCATTTCTACTGCTTTGACCAGTCATACTGCAGACCCACTGGGAGACTCAGCCTGCTTTAAAAAAAAACACACAAAAAACAACCAAAAAACGAAACCCAAAACAAAAAACCCCAAACCTACCATGTAAAAACGTAAATCAGTCATTAAGAGTTTCAGAGGTATTTTCCTGCTCTAAACTGTTGCTAGGTTAGCCTTTGATAAACATTGGAGCTATAATTCTAGAGGATTTGTATGATATTTTTCAGAACACTAGGTATTATTATTATAAATTTTGCTCTTTAATGATCATGTTTAACTGTCATTCAGCAAGGTTTTTATCTATATAAATGATATTCATGGCAACTGTCCACCAGCAGATGGCACAACTACAGACCATAATCATTCCAACAGTTCTACAATTGCTGGAATAGGCAGGAGAGCTTTGAAGCACATAGTTACGCTTTTCCTTTTCCTGCAGCAGCTTTTATTTGGATTTTCATGGAGGCAAGGTATCTAGTGAGAGCCTGAGTAAAAAGTATTATTTCATCTTTTCTCAGGCCAATTTTATCTCTCTTCTTTTTCCTCTCTGGAGACTATATAGCTCTGTCTCTGAAAAATTTGACCTGTGCACAAAATTAATAGTGAATGTTACACAGAATGGCTTTTGATTTCTAGAATATAGGTTGTCTTTATATGTAAAATCCAGTGCTTGAAAGATGCAAACAGATAGCACAAGAAGAATGAAGCTTAGCCCAAGAGCAGGAACAGCACAAAGGCCAGCCTGAACAGCAAGGAGGGGTTAATTGTTTGCATCTCTGCGGTAACTAAAACCTCTATACAAATGTGAATGACATCCTTTGCACCCAATATCTTCCAGTCAAGACAGAAAAAAGGATGTTGTGAGGGGAAGCACCCTGTATAGCATACAAGCACGTGAAAAAAGTGAAAGAGTAAATTCCATACCTAAATCTCTGACATTAATCTGACTTTTTAATCTCTAACTTCTCTCTCTAATCAGTTATTTAATGATTTCTTACTATTAGAAGACTTAATTTTAGAAGACTACTAGTCTTCTAACTATTTCTTAAGACTTGCGAAAACCAGCAGTGTAAGGCACAAGCAAGTAAAAATTAAAGATCTACATTCTCCTCCTCTTCCTTGAGTAGGTCTTCTTCAGCCCCATGTGGTCCAGAGGTAGCGCAGGTCACCACATCTTCATTGCTGTCAGCAGGGGCTGTACCAGATGACCATCAGAGGTTCCTTCCAAGCTGAGTTTTTCTATGGTTGCCTTCATTAGCTTGGTGTACATTTGACAAAAGCTAGCATATAATTGCAAAGAATTACAGAGGGCTGTCATGATGGACTCCCTGTGCTTCAGCTAAGGCCAGGCATTAATCTGACTCTAGAACAACCTTAAGTTTGAAAGGACTAAAAAAAACCCCCAAACCAAACAAAAAAGAAAATAACTGATTATAGGAGACAACAAATGGAAAAAGAAAAAAATCATTGCAAGAGGATACCAGGTAGAACACTTCTGACTGAGCCCATAACTTCCTGAAGGAGACAGGGCACTGGGTTAATCCAACTTTTGGGCTGGTGTGATAAAAAAAACATAGCATCAGAAAAACCACCCAGTAGCAATGTAACTTCTGCAAACTACTGAGCCCTGGAAGCTGACAGCCCGTGGTTTGGTCACCAGGAGGGTATAGGAGTTGTGTTTACAGAAGAGCATGAGCTGGCTTTACATTATCTATTTTTGTCAAGCTTTTTAGGTATTAGCGACCTCTTCACTGCCTAAGTAGGTGCAAAGGGTATGCAGATGTATTTATTAGCCCTGAACAGGCCATATGGAGAGTTTGCAATTTTTACTAGTTTACCTGAAGATGATTTTATTTTAAAGACATTCCAGGGCATGGAAAGGTGCACTCCAAAAGAAAAACAAATAGTATTTCCCCCTCCTCCAAATTCAAGTACAATTAGGAGGCAATAGCAAGGCAGGATCACTGAAATGCAGTCACACTTCTTTTCACAGTGAAAATTACTGGCTGTTCAAGTGATTCATACAATCAAGTACAACCAAAATATACACATGCAAAATTTCAATAATTTAACACAAAGATGTCATCATGAATCCAGTCTCAGTGCAAGTGAATTTCAAGGCAATACTTGAATATCCTGAATAAGCACCTTAAGAATTGAAACGGACTCCTGGTTAATTAATTGCTATCTTTGTTTGAGGAGGTGTGTGGCAATTTGCGGATAGAAATGTTTATACAGAAAGGCCACAGGCTTCATTATTGCTGCCCACCTCTCTACCCACAAAAAACGCCTGAGTTATAATCACCACCGTCAGACAATCTCTGTTGCACGCATGAATTTCATTCATTCAAGTGCATTGCTTCTGAGACATTTTGTTTTCTAGTACCTGTTTGCTTGTTTGTTTTTTTTTTTTTTTGAGATTCCATTAAGTAGCTATCATGGACATGATATTTTATTCTGAAAAGGACTGTATTTGTTTGGAGTATGCTTATTCTTTGAACTGTTTATTTTAATATGCTTGCTGTAAACAAGATGTACCCCTTACGGTAAAAAGCCACAAGCTACTGTGTCACAAGCTCCTGCTTTGACAAACAGTTTGATCCCTGTTAAGTGGAACTGTTTCCAGATAAATGTTTCCATGTGGTGTTTGCCTCTTAATACACTTACATACCTTGAAAAGAACCAGGCTCCCAAAGACTGTATGTAACAGTTGCAGGAAGGAGATTTAAAGGGAAGAATAAGGTGAAAGTTACAGGAGCAATTGAAAGCTGAGAAGCAGAACTGCTATCATACCTAATTATTGAAAGTCAAGAGCAACACTGCAAGGCCATTTCTTTCTCCCCTGGCTTTAAACGATTGATTTGAATGGAAAGCACTTTTCTTAATTACATAACAAAAGCATGAAGGGAAGTTGTAGTAAAAAATAAATGCGTTAATACAGCCACTTTCACCAGACTAACTATGACTGGCAGTAACTGAAGTAGAGTGATGGAGTCTGGCCCAAGCATTGGTCGTCTGCATCTTGAAAGTGGAGGGCAAATTATTTGTTCTTTGCTCATTAATTTGGCACTATTTAAACTCTGAACATAGCTAATGTTATTAGACAGCATCATATAGCATTTTTTGGATTACCAATTGCTTTTAAAAGAGCCACCACTCTTCTTATTTGCTTTTCCCCTCCTGGGCAGTTTTAGAACTACAAACTAGATCCTGTGCAAGTGCTGCATGCCTGTCACTGCACCTCTGTAGCCCGTCCCTTCAAATAACTGTACTCACACTGCAGATCATTAGGACAATTATTTTTAAAACTGAATGCACAAAGTGTTTCCTAAACCTGAGCAGCTTTCTAAAAAGTTTCATCCAAATTAGTGTGCTCTCAATGACTGTCACCACAATACACAAGGAAAGCAAAAAATCTGTTGATTTATCTGTCAACTCCATTGGACAAAACAAAGCTATCATAGGCAAAGGTGCTTGCCAAGGTTTTTATTACTGTCTGACAAGGAACTGTCATTCGCCTAGCAAAACACTCAACTCTGTAATAACTATCAACAGTTCTCACCAAAAAAAAGAAAGTAACTGATTTCAGAATTAAAGTTGGAGCGAACTCTGCTTCCAGATGAACTTAAAGAGTGGGAGAGGGAGGAAATTCTAATCGGTCACAGACAAGGCATTGACAAGCAACATCATTTAGTTTGCACTGACAGGAAAAAGCAGGGAAGGAAGCCAGAGGGACAGGGAAGGGAGAACTGCAGAGGATGATTCCATAGAGGTACCCCAACGGGAGGAAGAGCGCCAAGGACTGCATATTTCAAACAGCCTACCCCTCTGCTTCCCTGTCCCACCCACCCCTGCTCAGGCATGCTTTTCAAAAAGAGCCTGTTGCCGTGGTATGGAGTAGAAGGTTGTTTATTGCCTGCATACACAAAAGACAGCTGACTGGACCCTCAGGTAGTTGGGAATGACAAGTTGCTTATCTCTCCAGCACTGCAGAAAATTCAGCCATTTGAATATTTTCTTGAAGTATTCCATAGTATTGACTAAAACATTCATCCCCCAAAGAAAAGGCATGAAAACCCTTAAACATTTAATTTCATCTACTGACCAATGACAGGCCCTCCACAACATGTGCATATATGAAGGCAAACTGTTCTGAAGAGCTTAATGTCCGACTGCTAATTAGATCTCCTCAGGACCGTTTTCTAGAAGAGAAAGAGAGTATTGTTCATAAACATGTCCCCACCAGCTCCTGGCAGCGCCTGCAATACCTCTTCTCCTGCCTACACACCCCTGGAGCCAGCCACACAGCATTTGCTGCTCCATTTCTGACAGCATACCAACCACGAAGGGAATGCAGCAGAGCACTGTACCTGTTTTTTTTAACTAAAACGTAGCACTTTGTGTTCTCTGCACAGGTCAGACCTCTTCCACTTTTTTCCGCCACTCTCTCAATTGGATAGGAAACAGAGAGTCCTTTGCTAGAGCTGATAGCGTCCAAGGACAAAACGCTACCACAGCAACAATTTCCTAATCAGCTTCCAACTGTAAATAATCTTGCATTTGCTACTTGCTACACAAATGGTTAGAGATATTTACATTAAAATGTATTATTGCTACCCTGACAATCAGCTTGATGTAAGTGTTGATTTGCTGTCATCTAGCAAATTATGTTGCAAAGTTACTGCCTAGAAGTAATTACTGTCAATGCTATAGTTGCCTGGAACATGTTACTAGGAGCAGATTGCTGTGGACGCTAGTCACCGAAAGGCTTCTTGGTAAAAGGCACAGACACCAGCTTTATAATCACTAAGTGCAATGTATAGGTCCTTCAGGAAAGCGCAGTTAAGATTTACAGCTAAGGTAATGTCACACATTTACAGAGCAGCACCACAAATAACTTGACCGTGTGTTTACAGTAATTTTATTTACAAGTTACCATATGACACCTGTAGTACTACAGTTTTTATAACACCATTAGCAGTAAAATAAGTCACATCCAAGAAGAGTAGGAGGCAGAAGAGAAAAAAGTGCACAGAGAATGCAGAAAAGCTATTCAGTTATAACTGAAAGTATTTTTCTACAGATTTTGAAAGCAAGGAGTATACACATTGAGAAGAGCCAGTTCTTCAGCCCTGTTATTTCTACAGCATTAAAATTCTTGTACAGTGACACTTTAGTATGATGAATACTACACACTAGCAGTCAAATGCAAGTGGTGGGGAGATAACTGTCTTAGTATCTTGCCCTTTTGAGCACCTAGAAAGGAAAAACAAAGCTTCCCTCTTTGAAGGGAAAGTTATCCAGGGCTGGTTTACTTGCAGAGCCAGTAGTGCAGAATTGCTACTGGGGGGCCAGGAGAGACAGAGCTTAAGATTAGAGAGTTCCCATGAATTGCATATTGCCTGCCGTGGTCTTATCTGGTCTCGAGTTAAGGAGTTGATGAGCAAAACCAGTTGCAGCATTCCACAAGTCTTTTTACAGTGCCGTGATCTAGTAAGGCTGAGCATAGCTTAGCAGAATCCCAAAATCAAGCAGAGAAAAAAAGCCCTTCCGTGCTCTTATATTCCTTGGCTCTAACGATGCTGGTGTTGAGCCTGGGCCTTTCTCAAGAGGAAAAATGTGGAGGAGCAATTCCGGAGAAACACTCTAGATCTAGATGTGTGCTGATGATAAGACTCAGGAGAAAATAAGCTTAATGCAGCATCAGATGCAACCCTTTTCTGCTTCAAAGTACAGCAGCAGCTTCTAGAAAGCGCACAAGTATTATTCAGGACCTTTTTCCCCCCTCCCGACATCTTTAGTAGCCTGGAGCAACTGTCAATGCACACAATCCATGCTAGTGGCTGGAAGGACAATGAAAATAAAAGCTGCACAGTAATAATTATTTCCACTACTAACTACACACAGGATATATTGCTTTTGGTACAATGCCATTTATTGTCACAAGAAGAAAACCAGTGATTAAGCTGAGCACACATGAATTATGCAGACCTTTGCCATGCTGGAACAACAGCATATTATACTTTGAGAAATGTCACCAAGTCAGCTGTAAAAACAGCTTAATACAGTTCTCCCAAAATACCATACATACCCTCCAAAACAAGTTTATAAATTAAGTTTAGCTACAAAACAATGCTTAACAAATCTACAAAAGAATGCTTAAGAAAAGACCACGGGCTTTCTTTTTTCCTTAATCCCCACACTTTTTGTCTGGAGTGCTGCACTTATGCTGCATGTGAGAGCAAACACAGAATTAGAACATGTAGCTATACTGACATCAACGATACTCATTTAAGTATTTTTGAGTGTGTTAAGCTGGCCTGCAAAAGTTTGTGTTCCCTCCACATCTGTGGTATACCTACTCAAAAAGCCTGCATAAGTATATACACATACAAAAACTAACAAAAAGCTTTTTAAAAACACAGAATGCATTAAAAAGTCTGAAGTTTAGACTCAAGAGTTCATGATGTCTCAACTACAACTTAGAATATTTGTGAGTTTTAACACTCCCAGGAATATAGAAACATTTTTTAGTCAAAATTTCCTTTTAAGTACTAGCTATTGAAATTAAAGGTGAACTAGGAGAAAGGCTTGACTAAAACAACCTTCCCCTGAATTGTTCAGCTCACTTGTGATATAATCAGTTCAGTGACTCAAGACAAAATTCTGAATATTCAGCATTTTTTCATTTGCAGTTTTAAGGCAGAAAAACATCTTCAGAACAAGCCATTTGGTCTTGAATTTAACAACAACAAAACCCTAAAAGGTGCATCTCAAGTCTTTCACTAATAGCAAATTTAAAAAATGTCTATGGCATTCTTTTACAGCTTTGGGGTTGGTATTTTTTTTTGCTAGAAAAGCCTGAATTTTGAAATAGTTTTCAGACATGCTGAAGCATGCATCATGGCTCGAGAGACTAAAATTTTCCATTGTTATTTCTGGGTTGTGTATTCAAGGTCAGCATTAACATCGTAAGGTAGAATTAGCAGATCACTACACCGCACAACAACTTAGTCGGTGCCATCCCGGGCACTGCAGCGACTGACTGCCGGAGAAGAGCTGCTCTACGCTACGCAAGTTTTCCCCGCAAAGCCAGCAGCTGTAAACAGCAGCCCAGGAGTCAGCTGCCTGTAACCAGGGCCCAGCTTTGTGAAGCGCAGCTGTGCCCTTGGCTCAGCTTTACAGCAGAAAAAAAAAAAAAACCCACACAAACAAAAGTTGAGCCATGAGACTGTAGGTCATCTCCAGCCACGCAAGATAAAGAAAACCAAGAACAAAGACGTGAAGTCATCGAGTCAGTCATACTAGACAGAGGACTTTGGAGAAGAATACCAACATGGAAAGTGTAAAACCCTGAGGAAGAGAAGCGTCACTGGAAGACAGTAACTCAGCAGGATCAAAGGTCAGCCTGGTCCAGGCAGCAATGGAAAGAGACATGGAGAAGTAGTAGGTCAGTCAACAGTTAACACAGCTGAACGTCACACGAACTCACAGACAGACTCACAAGTATTTTTAAACTCCATATTTTTAGATGAGAAAATTCTGCAAACCCAACATGCTATCAAGGTATTTCTTGCTCTTTTCCAAAAAATCAGAAATACTTTAGGGCTCCTTTTTTCAGCCTTCATGTACATACATAAGCTGCCTCTGTACCAAGTAAAATGAAAGGCTAGAAGGATCACACATTTCTCTACCACACTAATTAATTAGGTGGAAAGAATTTAAGGAAAATGGGCTCTGTGTATGAGTGCGTGTGTTGAGAGGAAGATGAGAGGCAATTTTAGGGAAGTAGCAAAAAGCTTTCAGTATTCACAAGGTATTTAAAGATTTAGAGTCAAAAAGAGAAAAGTTTGAACCAGGGACTGTTGGACTTCAGGCAGAAGTTCCTAACAGCAACAAAGAAACCCAGAGGAACAGGGTTTCATGCCACATCTTAGCCAAATGCGTTGTTCCTTTCTGTTCCGTCTGTTTATATTGCCTTCCCAGAAACCCATGTACAGTTACCAGATCACGTGCTGTGCTTCCAACAGCAAGAGTCTCAAGAGTTTTACAGCCTTCTTGCTTACCTTTTCACTGGATTTACATCAGTTTAACTAACAGGACCAATAATCTGTGGTCTATCATCAGAAAGCTCACAGATCCTGTAGAAGCAAGGTTTTTGGAACAACTGGAACTCGGTTTGAATAGGAAGACAAAGAGGAAAGTAAATTGTCAATAGCAAGATGTACTGAGAGTTCTGGAAAACACCTGAAGGAAAGTCATCAGTGCGAGTAATTTATAAAGGGGAAAGATAAAGGGGTTACAGAACAATTCTCCTATCTGACTTCCAAGATTAGCCTTCACACGAACACAGCATGAGTGGGGCCACATTTCTGATGGGGGATGTGAACACTGGCCACCTCTAACAGCTGGCAGAGCCCCAGGATGCTGTTTTGCACACTCACCAAAGCCACCTTTGGAACTGGAATTCAAGCTCTAGAACTCTTCTGAAGTGAGGTGAAGACTTTCACCTGTGGTGAAAAGACCCATCAGAGCAAGATAACCATCAACAGACATGGCATGTATTGAAGTGATGAAGTTTCCAAGCCTTCTACATGCCTCAAATGTTTTTCTTAGGTTTTAAGCTTGTCAAGTGTTACATATATATGCAATTTAGTAGAAAGAATAACTAAAAATGAAAAATATACAACACAGAAATGGCATCTCTGGCCTGCAGAGAAAGTCCTGGGGTCAGAGCTCTACAAAGCTTGATGCCATCAGACCTGCACTAGTCTCTCTTCCAATAAACAGGGCTTGCACTCAGAAGTGGTTCCTCACAAGCCTTCATGACTATTTGAGTGTGCCACCTCCCCCAGCACAGGCAGCTCAGCTCCCAGAGCATCCAGGGGGCTCTCACTGGAACAGGCCAGCCCACACCAAGACCCAAGCACCCATCTCCAGTCTTTGACTCCAACGTTATACCTGAAGCTTACAGATGGAGAGGATGAGCGTCCAATTCTGGTGAAATGCAGGAAATATGCATGGTATTTCAAACTAGCCCTACCTAAACAAGGATTACAAGAGTGTTTAGTCAATGAGTGGCTTGTCAAAACCTCCACCGAGATGAGCGGCAGTGTAGTCACATCTTAAAGTAACTCGCTGAAGTACACGCTATTGTGAACACAGGGTTCTGCTAGGGGGAACACAAAGAAAGCGAGAGGCAGCTGCAGTCAACTAAAAAGTACGAATGCACATAAACCTATCTATGGCAAAACCGAAATTCTGTAATATTCTGGGGAAAAACTTAAACACTGTTGTGAAATCCAAAGAGGAGGTGGAGAGATGAAGAGATGAGTTGTAACAAGCCAATTCTCAGAGTTGTTTTAGACCTATCAGTTATGGCTAAGCTCTCTTTAGTTTCAGGTCACATTTTCTGTGTTTTCATATTAATGAAAGAAGTTTCTAGCAGCCATTATCCAACTGCACCTTTTAAGAGTTCAGTTCTTTGTCAGTCTGATTTTAGGCTAAAAAAAAAATAATTAAAAGCCTATTACAGTGATGTAAGCTTACTTGCATTGCTCTCTGAAATCACGCATTTCAAACCCTTGGCCCGAGAAGAACCTTTTTGTAGTAAAATGAAAACATTTGGTCTCTAAGGATTGCTCAAGTAATTACTTTCAAGATTTCATGAGAACAGGGTGATGGCTATATGAATATCAACATAAAGAGTGTCAAAGAAGCCTGTGAATCATCAGATACACTGGAATCTATTTGCATTACTCTGTGCCCAACCATTCAAAACACTGATGATTTCCTAACATTCTTGCACCAAAGATAAAACATTTCTGCCTGTCTCTAAAGAAATGTCACCTGTGGCTTTGGATGGCTTCCCTAATTTAATTTCAAGCTGGTATAGTCATACAGTGGAACAACACTCGAGTATTTACAAATATTAAATGTAGGCTACTCACTACTGCAGTGTTCAAGTGACAGTCATTTTTTAAGATAAGCTAATGTAAGTGTATTTATGGTTTATAAAAGCATAAATATGGTTTATAAAACAGCACTGCATTTTAAAGCAAAGTTCCAGTCATTCTATATATGCACAGTACTATGCTGATTTGGTAATACAGGGACACAATTTAATGATTTTCTTTGCATTTGTTTTTACAAGATTCAGATGCCAAAAACAAAACAGAACATTAAGTTACCTGATTTAAAAAAAGATCACATACGTTTACAACATCAAAAGAATAAGACGAAATATAAACCTTTGCTACTTACAATTGATCTATACAGATTAACCAAATCACAAATCTGTCACAATATAAACGTTTAATTGTTACAATGAATAAGAACATACAGAAAATGATTTAATTTCTTTTTTATAAAATCTTCCTTTGCTTTTTTATTTTAAACTTACCATTAACTAAATTAGCTATGCGGGACTTGTAGGGTACATGACTAAGAAGGCACCAACAGTACAAAGCAAAGACAAAGCAGTTTGAGTATTTTAAGAGTGCTCTACACTGATACAACACAAGAAAAGGCAACAATAGTAAGTAAACCAGCTGCAACCTTTAGAAATTTGTTCTAGATTTACAAAGGTAGTCCAACTTTTACATTTCCCTCAATGTTTCACCTATTTTGATCACAGCACATGCTACAAAAACCATTGTAAGCTTCACTTTACTAATGTGCACTTTTCACTAATTTAGTGTCTTGATTTCAATTGTTAACTAAACCATTTTGAACCACAAATGTATTTAAAACTTAGTAAAAGGATTGTTTGGACTCTTTTGTTTAAACCACTGCATTTACAAAAATATTTCCCCTAAAATCTGGGATTGCTTGAAGACATTGCTGTACAAATATAAAAGTACTATGCAAGGGACCAAATTCATGAGTATATGGTGTGTATGTATAGACTCTATATTTATACCATATCACTGTGCTGTAACAACACAATAAATTTATCAATAACCAAGGACTATATAAACTACACTAACATAAGCAAATATATATTAATAAAGTTTAAATCTATAGTACAGTTGCTCAGCAAACAACTTCGACATGGTATAAATATATCGTAGCATATTACAGTGGGCAGCAACAACTGTTTTTTCTTTTCCTCGTTCTGTAAGGAAAACCATGCTCAGCTCCTTGGGTTTCATTTGGCCTCTGCTGAGTTCTATCATCACTGCTACTCCTGAAAGCTCATAGTGCACCACACCGCTCAGCCCATGTAGTGTGTTGTACACTTCGGATTTGATATAACGTGTGATATTGATGAGGAAGAGTCTGGCAACAGTCAGGACAGTAGAGTAGGATGCTTACTTGCCAAAGCATCCATGAGAATTTTATGTTTGCATATTTTTCTTCAGTTATAAGGTTAGAATGTTTTTGACAGTGAACTGTTTACATTCCTTATTCCCAAAACATCTTTACCATGAAATATGCATGTTACTTCGATTAAGAGTTGCTGTTCTCCGCTCTAAAATAGAAAAACTACATAAAGAAAAAAGAAATTCAAAGCAAAACGATGAAATAACTGACCTAACACAGTGTTGTTATAGGCACCTCCTTTTAAACTACTTTCAAAATCTAAACAAACAAACAAAAAAATCATGCTTCTGCATTTGACGCATCAACAAATTCAACCCAACAATGTTTACTGAATTCAGCAAGAGATTGATGAATGTGGTTACTGATACTGATGGATGCCAACTGGATTCAGCAAGAATAGCTAAGGAAGAAAGCCCGAAAGCACCAGATGTTAGGTAAAGCAAACCCTCGGCTTTTCATTCTGAGACAGAATGCAAGGGTAAGTCTACATCTCCCCAAAAATCCAAAATTAAAGAAAGTATTAAAAAAAGAATTGAGAAAGAGAAGGATGAAGTAAGCTGCCAAAGTTCTTCAAATTAAAACTGAGGTGTTACAAATGAATTTCAGTAACAGTCATCTTTCCAAACATGCCAGAAATGACTCCTGTAGGAATGATGATCGTACAAGTAGCAGAGATTCTAGAAATATTTCAACTTTTCAAAACTGAGCGAGAAAAGCATTTTGGTAAAGATGTGTAGAAATGTCAAGCGAATTTCTACACTAGTATCAACAGTCAAGTGCATATTTCTATAGAAATGTTTTTAGCATAGGTTCCATACCACAATTCAATGATCGCTTGTGTAATGTCCTGACAATGCTCCTAATATGTTCCCCGCTATAGAGATTTATGTACCACAGGAACTTCCTAATAGAAAATGCCCTTTAATGACGAACCCTTGCTTATTAAAAATTAGTTTTGGCAAACTAACACTTAAACTATAGGAAAAAGAAAATTTTGAAATGGAATCTTGTAAGCACCCTTATCTATTGAAGTCTACATTAATGGCTTTCTAGATTTCCTTGAAAAGCAGACTAAATGGTATGAGGAAGCCTGGAGTTATTAACCAGCAAGCATCCTTATATACTACAGTAGCAATTGAACCTGATTTCCATTCAAACACATTACCCAAGAGGAAACCAAAAACTAATTCTTAATGTTAATGTGAAGATATAAGATTTAAATTTATTTCCAGGAATTACAAGTGCATTTTGTTCATATTAGCAAGCAGTCTTTATACAATCCATTCTTCACTGCTGCCAAAATAAAATGAGAAAAAGACAGCAGAGATATGAAAAGCTAAAAATAGAACTATTTTTCCTAAGTTATTTGTTGAATAGCATTTCAGTTCAACACAACTCAGAGGTAACAATAGATTATTTTTTTTTCTCAATCATAGGCATGTGGCACTTAGACAATCATCTTTGCACAGAAAGCTTTAACAGTCATGCGAGGGCACAGTAATTATTTTAAACAAGGCAAATTTCTCACCACAGAGAGCAGTGGGGAAAGAAAAGGAGGCACTGCACTGGAACATAACACCTAGTAAACTCCACATTATACAATTTCAGTAACAAATACTTGAAAAGATCATTAAAAGGTATACAATTTTAAACATTATTTAGTGCTAGCTTTGTTTGGTTGTCCTAACTCAGCATTATCAGAGAAGTTTGATAGTACTTGACAACAGAACAGTACTTCATGTCACGAGCTCATGGAGGCTTGATTACAAATCACCATAGTGTAGGTTGCAAGAAATGAACTTGAGATGCTGACATGCTGTAGGAGCAAAAGTAAAATCAAACTTTCTCATTTAAAGATGCAGTGTTCCTCTCTGCAAAAATTCTCAATGTCACTGGTTATATTCAAATGTAAAAACTATCAGTCCTCATCTGAAGCATTTCATTGGTATGCAGTATGTAGACTGAGTTTATTAACATCATATTTTGGTTTCTCGCTTGCCACCACATACGGATGCCTTCCACAGAGGAAAGCATTCACCATTAGGTCATCATGCCATTATGTTCTTTGTTAATCTTCCACCACAGGGTGAGTAAATATAAGCTGGCGAGCTGCCACTCATTCTCTTTGCACAAGTCTTATAAACACTACTACATGGTATGAACTTTGGAAGTACTACGCCTCCAACATGGTTAAACTTTAAATGATCTCTTTTAGAAAAGGCAGGGAGAAAAAGGTACAAATTTTGTCAATATATGGAAAAAAAGTTTCTTAGATGAATTCAATTAAGTTGGGTTCCTATGTGGCTCTTATGCTGTATAGAATACCTGTATGCACAGCACAGGATACCCAAACAAGTGCATAAGCAAGATTAACATGAACACGACTTATGCTGTAATCCATAGCGTAATGGTAGAAACTCTGCTGGATGCTAACCATTTCTATTTAAAAAGGAAGTGCAAAAAAAATCTGGGATGTCACTGACTTAAAGTGCCCTGAATAGTAGCTTTTCTAAAAAAAAAAATGCCAGCGACTTCAGTAAAGTCAGAAAAACATAGTTCACGGTGTAAACTTCTTACAGGTTAATGAATTATCTTCTTGGATATTGATCCAGGAGTGAAAGGAACCACTGCATCTTTCAAACCAGAAAGCAAGCAGTTAAAATACGGCCAGCAGTAGGTGCACTTACAGTACAGTACTGCAACAATGGGCATTACGCATAGGAGTGTCAATTACAATTCTTCAGGCTTAAAAGATTCATTGAAAGCATGAGAAGCCAAAACTACCAGGAACTGCCCTCCTGAATGGCTCAAAGGAGTTAGTGGATAAGCTGAGAGAGGCCACAAGACATGACCAACAATAAAGAACTGGGAAGAGGAACAGCAACGTTTTGAGCATGCCCAGTCCTTTAAGTCCTTGTCCTACAAAAAAAGAGCAGAGACATATTTCAGTGAAGGAAGTTTTAATATCACCTTTTAAAACAAGCATACTTTCCTATTTCTACGCTTTATGTACACTATGTTTACCGTAAGTCAGAGACAACAGTACCAATATATGTTTAAAAAACAAAGATCAGAGAGTTTAGTTAGAATTTTAAATCTTAAAAAGATTAGGAAAGTTAATCATAACTAATGAACAAAGTATATTATTTGGTCATCTGAAGAATCTGTGATTTTCACATTGCTTCTCAATTCCAAAAACAACAGTCAAGCGGGAAGTTTTGAATCTCAAGAAGTAACACACTGAGAAGAGGTAGCTGATCAAGTACAGGGGCTCTGCAGGGGGAGCAGAAATGCACAGGAAAGAGACTGTCACTGTCCATTTTAAGCCAGCTCCTGGGGACTGGCTTCACTAGGATGTCAACTACTTACGTTTAAGCTGTTGTGATGTGGAATAGCTAATCATTCTAACGACAAATGGCTAGGACAAGTTACCAGCATATCATTATCAAGCTGAGTACAGTATTTAAATTTCAGTATCATGTCAGCCAAATCAACTCTTCATAGTAACATTTAAAGGTAACATTTTTAGCAAACCAGAAATTTCCGTTAGCCCCAGATCACAGATATCTTTATCCCTGATCCCTTTATCCCTTAATCCCCAATACAACCTAGGTACATATGGTCTGGGCAAAGAGGCAAGCAGGAGAGATCATAAGCTACGATTTACCACAGCGTTAGCTATTTGCTCTCCCTTCCTTCAAACTACAGCCTATCAGTAACAGGTTTCATCTTACTCCTAAAAATTATCTCATTTTCTTCCAGCACGTGTGCATGTACTGCTAGTGCCTCTTGTACAGAGTTACCTTCAGAAAAGACGGACAGGAAATAACCACCACACACATTACTGTGTCCCAGAACTAATTCAATTGGCAATGCCCAGCTAATAATAAGAGCCAGATGTGTGAACCTTAGATTTACCTAACTTTTAATTATTAAAAGTTTCAAATGTTAGCTAGTAAGCTTAAATAAGCAAAATACAATATTTCTAAAGATCAAAATTACTTCATTTGTGAACTTCTACACATTTGAATATTCAAGCCAACTGATTTGATCTGGTTGAAGATGCTCATTGCAGGGGAGTGGACTAGATGACCTTTAAAGGTCCCATTCAACCCAAATTATTCTGTGATTCTATGATTTCAAGTATTAAAAAAATTACTCAAGTCAGTATTTGACCAATTTTGTATGAAACTACTGAGACTTGCTAGCCTCACAGCATATGAAGGCCAGTTAAGTTCATTGGTTAAAAAAAAAGGTCATAGACAGTGAATATCAGCACATTACATTTTAAATTAAAATTTTAAATCTTCAAAAGATTAAGAAGATTACTCATAAGTAATTTATTAATATTTAGATACCTAGCCTTATTTACTCACACTATTTCAGAAGTACTTAAAACTGAAGTTAAATAATACTGAAGCTTCATGGTTTGTTTTTTTCCCCCCTTTAAAATAATTCAAGGGATTTCTCCTCTGTACATTACATTTAAGGAAGATTTTAAAAAAAAAACAAACATTTGAAGCCATATGACAAAATAGTCTGTAATATATGAAGAACATTGCCCCCTTCAAATGTTTTTGAATAGAATTTGCTTTTCAAAGCGTTACCTTTCATTCTGAGGAGCATTATTTAAACGTAATTCTTATTCCTTAAATGGAACCTAAAACTAGGTAAACATCTCAGACAATTGCTTGGATTCTCTGTAGACTCTTCAGAGTTGTAGGCAAAACTAAACTGTTTCTTCAACAACAGAGCAGGACTGAGGTCAAATGAATAAGCACACAGCTATCCTTTACAGCTCATTATCGTATCAATAGAAAAGGTCGGTTCAGC
>NW_010562666.1:28025-29349 GCF_000687285.1 Phaethon lepturus
ATTCCAGTAGCAGTAACAAAGTTCCAAAATTCTTCCCCCTGCCCAAGTGGTTTTGTATTGCTGTGACTTTACCTATGCACAATTTAAGATCGGTATCCTGGCTGGAATCTAGCAGTTTCCTCAAAAATCAGTTCTTTCAGCTTTTCCTTCGGCAAGTCATCCAACTCCATATCAAACTTGAAGGGTGCTTCAGCAACAGGCTTAATAATATAAAGAAACATTATTACTTTTTTTAATATTACTGTTCTGTTGAATTTCATGTAGTCCTTGTATGGGAGAAAAAAAACTCTGTGTGCTTCACAATAATATCTAATGCTGTGCAGTCTTCAAGGAAGAACTCATTCTACTAGTCCTTTGTGTGCTTTATACATTAGTTTAACAAATTTTAAATCAAGCCGTAGTAAATAGCTAATCAAATCTAAACCACAAGTTAAAATATTTATTAAAGGCTCATAACTTAGTATCTACCTGAAGAAAAATTATCTGAAACATTTCTATTTCTCAGAGTAAACATATCTTCCCTTAAGGAAAACTAGCTTATTTCCCTCCCCCAGTCCTTCACCAAAAGTAACCTGAAATCTCATCAGAATTGTATAATAAACTACAGTTTATTATATATAAACTATAATATACTACTATACTATACTATAGTACACTACAGAACTATAATAAACTACAGTAAATTATAGTTCAGATTCGGGGGTTTTAAATGTATAATCTGATGGCAAACTCAGTTGTTCTCCTCCTTTATCTCAGACGTTATGAAACATGACCACAGGGAGCTCAGAAGCTCTATTTTCAGGAGAGTACACCTTAGCATCTATTTATTGTGTTGCACCTCCAAAATGTTATACTAGAACAAGAAATACAAAATTGTGGCAAATTGATGCAATTCATTCCTCAACTCCATTAGAGCAGTAGAAACACTGTCCTTAAACTAATGAAGAAAATAAGCTGTTGCATCATTTAATCAACATTTACATTTTAACAGTGTCTTTACCTCATCACTTGGATCATAATACTGCTCCAGATATGGATGGGCTAAAGCTTGCTCCACTTCAATCCGCTTATGAGGATTAAAGGTCAACATTTTATCCAACAAATCAAGTGCTGAGAGGAAAAAAGTGAGCAAGAGTTTACTATACACTCCAAAGTACAAAGGTGTTATAAACACTGATATTACAGAGAAAATACATGCTCCTCTAAGTTTTGTCCTAATTTCAGTTGACAGCTGGAATTCCCCAGTTGTAGCAGCAGTAACAGCAGCAGCAGATCGCTGCCTTTAACTTGGGCAGAGCATCTTCGTCAGCCCATCTCATCGGCA
>NW_010562666.1:29380-36027 GCF_000687285.1 Phaethon lepturus
GGCATTCCCTGGTTACAGCTGCCTTTGGCACGGTCTGGGCTAAGGGAGGTGGTATACCCTTTCAAAGGCTCTTCAGCGTCAGAATGAGCGTCGAAGGAAGAAATGTGTAGAACCCTATGGTACAATCTGTTTTTAACTACAGCAGAAATTCAACAGATCAGGGTTTTTCTTCACTCAGACATTTTGGACTTTTGTGCCAAAAATCAAACCAAGAGAGAGCTTTTCTGAAATGAGTAAGTAATCAAGAATATGTTCTTATTCTGAAAACTTGGCTGTTTAATGATGAAAACGTCATCCAGAAATCCTTAGGAGTCCTAGATCATCACAGTGAACTACTGTAGCGTAACTAGCAGCCCAGAAGATACTCTCCAGCTAAGATGCAAATATATTCATATTCATGAGATTCAGGCAAAATCTGTTGAAGACAACCCATAAAGAATCCATAGAAAGCTTGAAGATCCAGTAAGACAGAGAGTGAGGTCTGATGAAATTCTGGACAAATGTTACACGTCAGAGTTACTGCAGTTGTTCAGCTACTTTGACTGTAACACACTTTCCTTTTCCAATAAAATAATACAGAATGATTGTAGTAGCAAGAAGCCCAAAGATATCAGCAGTATCCTAAATTTCATTCCATTTCTTCTCCTCATTACACCATTTATGACATAGAACTTTAATAAAAGCTTTCAATGCAGTAAAGTAGTTGCAGCTTTGCACCAGGATGAGATGCATACCAAGCACTGCAGAAGAGACAGAACTTCACCACTGCATTCACTGGCAGCTTGAAAAAGCTGCAAACTTGCACAGCAATTAACATTAAATATTTTGATGCAGTTTTCTCGACACTGGAAACTCACATGCTCACGCCACGCTAAAGTATGTTGTGCACAATGCTTTTTACTGAAATGATTGACAAGCAGCTTTTTGCAAAAGTGCTCTGTCAAAGCTACTCTGAAGATTTAGATGAAAAGGTGTTGCAGAAGTCAGGCAAACTGCATGCTCCCCTGGCAGCTAAGCATATCAGCAATGCTACAACTTGAGCTGTCAGAAGCCCACGGTAAAAATTCTCACATTGATGAGCACTATTACAAAAACAGAGTAAAGCACTGCTGTTTCTCTCAGCCAGCTCTACACAGTGCCATGTGCAGAACTCAGCTTTTACCCAGTAGTTCAGTACCTTATCATATTCACGAAGAGTAAATTATCATCTCAGTTTAGAAAAAGTGACTTATGAATTGTGTCAGAGCAGGTGAAAGAGCACTGTACTGTAAAGACAACCACTCTTAAATGTATGAAGTAGTATTTAAAAGGCAAGCTAACGGCTATCTAGCAAAACAAAATCATATTTACCCTTTACTAAAGCCTTAAGAAAAGCAACAATTGTTACATTCCTTGCTTTTATAACTTTTGCTCCACGTACTGTAACTGAATTTTCTAACCCATTAAATGTGAACCTTTCATACTGCCAAAGGACCCATACTTTGACTGATGTTATCGTGTTTGATCTAGAACTGACATGCAGTCTGCACAAACTACACTGAGCTCAGCAATGAACAGCTATCTTCGAGCTGATTTTAGAAACAAAGTTCAAGATTTGTTTGATGCCTAAGTCAAATCCAACACCTGTGTTTGGTACTTGAGTCATACATCATGCTTTCAAAGACAATAACAAGAATTAAGATTCATGTTTTATGTGTTAAGTTAAAGATCAACCACCACAGCACGTAATCTTAAGAGTTACTAAAAATTGCTTTAAAAAGATAAGCTACTATGAGGGTTCCATGCTGGTTTATGATTTTATATTAGATTTGTACTGCCATTTTAAGGGACCTGCATATTCTATTTCCGATATAGATGAAGATAAATTCTTAGGGTGGGTTCGAAAAATCCCATCCTGACATTTTTGGTGCTCATTCCCATTTCTGAAGATCTGATACAATGTAATAGAGCATAAAATACCTTTGGGGTCAGCATTTGGAAACAGCCTGTTCCATGGTACCTTATTTTTGTGTGGTAGGAACAAGTAGTTTCTGGCCTTTAAATTTATTATACAGTTCAAATCTTCTTGGGAAGGGGATCCAAGTATACCTAAAAAAAACAAAAACAAAAAAACCACAAACAGTACTGCATTCTATGAAAAGGATTAAAATGGTTTTATCATGTTTGCTAAAACTCAGTATTAAAACTGCTGGGAAGAAGTTTTTAGACTAAATGTTTTAAGAGTAAAGAATACCTTTGAATTTTTTTTAGAAAACTTCACTAAAAAGGTTTAAGTTATTTTTTCTGCATTCAGACAAACAAATGCATTTGAGTTTTCTAATGATCAGTAATCTGTTTAAAAGACCAAACTAAGTGGCATATCTATAGAAATTAAAAACAAACAACAAAACTGACATGTGTATTTGAGCTTTTATTTTTTTATTTTAAAAACATCTCTGCAGATATAGTAAGTAAACTGGTAAGTATCCTCTAGTTGCCCTCTAAATCAATTATTTGTTGTAGAAATCACTGCAGAAATAACTACAGGGAACAGACGATACACCTACAGATCCATATGTTATACACTGACCAACGAAGAGAAAGAAATGAGTGACCAAGACTCATTTAGTTGGAGAAAAGATGGAGACAGATGGGTGTGGAAATGCTACTTTATATAAAGCTTACCAAGGATATGGTTAAGTTGGTCAAGGTAGTGTTTTCCTGGAAAGATAGGTCTGTTGGAGAGCATCTCTGCCAGAATGCAGCCTACTGACCAGATGTCAATAGACTTGGTGTAACCCTGAAAGTAAAGCAAAACCATATTTTTGTCAAAGAAATTTTTGCGTAATTGCAGCAATATGTTACTTTAGTAAATTTTCAAAGTGCATGCAAATAAATCTTTTTTCTTTTTTAAATTAGTCATGCTTGTTCATGCTGTTTGATTTTTCTGTGCAGAATGAAATAATTAAGAATTGCGTATCAAAATGCTACTTTGAAGGGGTAGCAATAACTGAAGTATGCAAGATACACTTTTCCAAAAGGATTCTCTAACTTTAGCTAACCATAGTACCAACTGCAAATTTTTGAGAGTCCCTAATTTTAAAGCAAATTTACACTAACAAATTTTGGAAACAAGCTATTCTTAATTCCTTAAGCTCCTAACAGTATGCTAAACCCATGTGGAAAAAAAAGCCATCCTTCTTCCCAACAGGATCTATATACCACACAAGTAAGAAGCCTTCAGCATCAAAGTGGTGAAAGGGCAAAATAGGTTGTTGGTTAGCTGATTTGTAAACCACAATAGGTAAGTAAGTAGTAAAGATGATGTGAGAAGGCCAACAACAGCCAATGGGATATAAGAAGAATGGAACAAATGCCCATATGTCCATGTGTAGGGATAATCTCTGTTGTCCATAAGAAAAGGCTGTTATTCCGAAGCACTTGAGTTACACTAGTGCCTGGGTAACAGAAGAGCAAGTTCACCTCAAGAACCCCTGGCCCCACAAGCTCCCTTGCCTTCTTCTCCCATAGCCTGCTGCCCACTGCTCCCCCTGCCATTAGCAGGGAGCTTCCAACAAAAGCCATGATCACTTGAGCATTTGTTTCCAAGGCACTGTAATTCTAAAAGAAGTGAGGCTATAAGCCAGGAAAATGGTAAGTTGACCATTTAAGAAACACACAGAATATTTTCTTGTCAAAGTTGCTGATAAATATACGTGTGTCCAGAAACAAGGTTAAGTCGCCCTACATTTATGGCTCAGTGTGAGTTTGAAATACAAGAAGCTGGGGAAAAAAAACCCTCAATTGGTCAAATGACTATTTTCTAGAAGTGTATTAGATACAGCATTGCCACAACAAATCAAACCCAACAACCAGTGAAGCAATAATCCTACAAAACAACAAAGCCTTTGAGGAATACAAAATACAGATGCAGCTATCACAGGTATTTTGTGAACAAGCGTATGGCTGTAGAAACTAAATGCAAAGGTTATGAAGGAGACCCATTACTCACACCATACAGCTACTGGATACACCTTAAAACAGCCACAGAAGAACGTAAGAATAATTCCAAGTAAAAAAACCCCAAAGGGATGATTTCATTACGACTATGGGAATGCAATTAAGATTGACACACAAAGATCACATGCCTTCAGAATCAGATTCACCCTCATTATACATTCTAAACCTAAATGAAGCTGTCAAGATTAATATTAAGGCGACATTTGCAAGCCTTCATGAAGACAGTAGTAAAATGCTCTCATTGCTAGTACTTCCGTCCTGAAAAAATCCTGCCCTGTAGAAGAGCGTTTGATGGAAAGAAGTCTCATGATTGGCAAGGAACTGGACACCATTACCACATTTCCTCAAGACTATGCATGCATTCTGATCCCGAAAGCACGGGGAAGGGGGAAGTGAAGTTGGTACTCACAAGTGAATAACCAGCCGCAGAAGCACCCTAGCAGCGCACTATGGTTCTTACCTTCGAATTCAGCATGATTTCAGGAGCCCTGTACCAGCGTGTGGCCACATATTCTGTCAAGAATCCTGTGTGATCATGATCTGGATCTGCAACACGAGCCAGTCCAAAGTCACAAATCTGATTTTAAAGAAATTAAAAAAAAAAAAAGCAGCACATTAGACATACAGCTTCCAATACTACAACATCCCTAATTCACCATTCCTCAACCTGTGATGGAACACCTACAAAAACAGTGATGGTAACCTGTATTTTTAGAAACAAATTATTGCACAAAGGTTAAGAAAAATGTTTTGGATTAAGTACAAAGAGTATCCAATTAGGCCATGCAGGGGCCAGGAAGAATAAACAGTTTGGGAAAAAAGATATTCCTGGTGCACAATTTATGTTCCACTTACTTAACACCTTCTCTGCCAGACAGGTGGCAAGATGCACTGCTGCAACCTGTTATTAGAAATTTACCAGAAAATGAAGAGATATTAAGATTCTCAGAAAACAAAATTATCAACCAACACGTTTGTAGCAAAGTTCAATGCTCCTTTTTACAAAAGCTACCATAACTGCATCTTTGCACGAGAAACATCCTGTCCAATCATGAGATAATGGTAGACTGGGGAGATTCTAGGTTGCTGAAGGAAACATGAGCTTAAAACAAACAAACCACAAAAAAATATTTCTCAACCCTGTATCAGGAAAATAGTTTTATCTAAGCATGAAAAGAAAAATGAACTCTGATCTAGACTAGTGAGATCAGCAAAAAGGAAAAAGTGCTTTTATTTATACTCTGTAAGGAAGCTCCATGGCTTTCAGAACTATTTTGTGCCCTTTCTCCAGAGAGAAATTAAGAACACTGAAAATGTGAATTGTTCTAGACTAGCGCAGCTGTTCCCTTCTTACCTTCCAAAAGGTGAATGGCAAGTTTGTTGACTGGCACATCAGACAAATTCATATGCTTTTGCTACCGCCAAACAAATACCAGTTTATTATAATGACCTACTTCCACACAAAGCATATTTGCATGATAGAATATGCACTCTCAGAAAAAAAAAGCATCAAATGTAGGAGTAGCAAATAGTTAGGAGGTTCCTCCGATGCATATGTTTTACAATAGTTTACTCTTTGATAGTTAACTGTGTACACTGATTGTATTAAAAATGTGAAGTAATAACATGTTGTGGTCAATAAAGACTGTAATGGATAATCCTACCAAAAATGCAGAAACCTCACTGTACCCTGGCAACCTACTCCTTTATTCTCCTGGGGGGACAGCCTGTGAAACAATCGATAGATCAGTTCAGAAGTGATTCAGCCAATTAAAAGCTACATCTGAAAGACAAGATCCGCAGCTGATTGTTAAACAGAGGGACAGAAGAAAAGGCAATGATGAAATTCATGGGCGAGGCTGCACGGGATGACTCCTCTGACTTTAGCTACATATTTTAAAAAACCCAATCCCCTGAATCCTTAGAAAACAAAACCAAAGAGAACCCTTTTAAGCATGTCAAGGTTTTCCCAGGCTACGGAAACAGAATGGCTGCCTTGTGTGCAATTAGCAGCTTACACAAAGAGAATCAGTACAAATAATCAGAAGAGTCTCATGTAAAGACAGAAGGAAAGAAACTATAGAGGACAGCTTCTTCAGCAGACAAAATTGTTGTAATCTCTTCCTCCTAACCTCAGAAAAAAGCTATATAAGAGTACAGGCAAGGAGACTTGTGCAGAATTATAGTATGACACAAGCAAAGTGCTATGACTTCTTATTATTAAGACAAAAAAGAAAGACACTCTCCGGTCAACGGTGAGGAGAAAGAACAGAATTAAAGGAGGTGTCTGTGAATCTCTCAAGTAGAAAAATGCACATGGAATAGAAAGGAAGATTAATGACAAAGAGAGCTCATTAAAATGACAAAAAGCTCCTGCTGACTAGAGCAGAAACAGGTTAAGCAGAAAAGAAGCAGCACCATTAGTGAGAAAGGCATCAAGGCTGAAGCTGCAGGAAAGAGGCTTTTGGCTGTTCGCAGTGTTTTCACCAGCTGCAGAGCTGACCGGCAGCATTAGCTGGCAGAAGAGAAGCTGGAGAGGCCAGCATTCTGCCTGAAGTCCCGGGTGCAAGGGAGGAAGCACAGAGACTGACCCTGATGAGGGCAGACAGTTCTTGCCCTGTGGCCACAGAACACATTTAACAAAGCAG
>NW_010562666.1:36078-58935 GCF_000687285.1 Phaethon lepturus
GTTCCAATTTGCCTGTTCAAATAATAATTGGTAAAAGTCAAAGCACCATAAGGTAGGCTTCTCAATCAGGACAAAAACCAAAGAAGAAAGAATCCGTGAGAGCAATGTAGCGACATGCTAAATTTTCTTGGCATTGATTAAGTCATAGCAGAGACTTAAAAACTGCATAGTGAAAGACCCAGGTATGTCAGTCAGTGCCTTGTGCCTTGGAGGGACAGAACAGATGCTACTAAGAGAGAAGCAATAACTTCCCCTCTAAATAAATAAATAAAATGCCGGCATCCTATTTATATATTTAGCTTCCACTTCTTTGGAAACAATGTTCCTATAATCAGTATCAGGTATGCTTTGCTTTTTTTTTTTTTTTCTTTTTTTAAATAGACACGGCTTAAAATTGGATGAAGCTATCAAGCAGATGGGAAGATTTATAAGGATCATGTACATATGAACATTTACTAAGCAAATGAAATGACACCCAACAGTGCTACTAACACACTGAAATATCTGAAGTTGTATCATTGAGTAGTCTGTGCATGTGTATGTATACATTTTTATAAAAGGAAAAGGAGAGGCTTCCATTAAGATTAGTTGCTAATAAGACGGTAGTTGAAACAGTTGCATCTCTAGAGTAATGGGCAAAATCCTGAAACAAACAATAACTTGCAGTTTTCCTCAAAAAACCCCTCTCTCATCACATTCCTTTCAAGCCTATCAAAGTATCTAACAATTCTTGGATGTTTAATAGTTGGGAGTAGTCACTATGTAGATAGAAAAGCACAACTTATAAGTAATATTTATACAATGTGTTAATGTTTTAACCAAGTCAAAGGAGCAGATTCTCAGCTAGAGTAAACTGGATATCTGAAGACACTGCAACATACTAGCTGAGAATCTGTTTAAAGTAACTTTGACCTCATTTTCTGAATGTTAATGCCACTGGCCTAGGAAAATTATGTGGTCATGATAGCTTTTATGTAACATTTAATTTACAAAACTGCAAAACAGGTCAAATTGTTGGATACAGATAATCACAAAAGCATGTGAAAATATTTCTTAAAAAGTTAGATACTACTTTAAAAGATATTCCATCCTGTAGCATGTCAGTATACATTAATCTCATTCATGGGAAAGATGCCAGGCTGCAAAAGAGAATACCAGTATCTTTATTACCCAGGACTCTCACTGGAGAGAGATTCTAAGGTAGGAGTTTTCATGGACTCTGAAATCTAATTTTCACTGAAAATATATAACAGGAGACAGTCGTTAAGTCAAATTATGTAGTTTCACAAACTTTCATTCACTGTGTGGTAAGTCATATTTAAGTCTGTAGCATAGCCCAAGTAAATAGAAACACCTTCAGGTTCGGCACTTCTGCCCTGAGCCTTGCAGCTGCTTAGGACAAGCTATAGGGTTCACAGACAAACGGTGTCAATAGAGATTCATACGTTTCTTTCCTGGAAATGGAATCTAAGATCCAGAAGTCAAGATCATGTTTAAGGAGAAGAAAGAAGCAGCTGGTTACAACCTGTAGGACTGAGCTCCAGAAGAGATTAACAGTGCACTCTCATAATGCCATTAAAGAAAGAAGCATTTCCACAAACAGCATTACCACTGAAGATGAACAAACTTTCTTCCAAAAGTATGACTTTAAGTTGTTTGTTTGCACAGTATGGTGTGTTTTGAGCTTACGTACAACAATCAACTTTGTGAGCACGCACATGTACATAGCTGACACACAGACCTGCAGAATGGCCCTAAAAGAAGCAAGTTAGTACAAGTTCAGCATTCATCAGACCAGGCCTAACATGTACTAGTTTTCTGTTGTTTAAACTTCAGATGCGGTATTAATACAACACCAGAGTTCCCTTTAGGTTATGAAAAAGCATATGCTCTGTCATATAGACTACCATATTCTGCACTAGGAAGCACATATTGTAGTGGCATGCTGTTTTTAAAATCTTATAAAGAAACTGGAACAGTACTCACTAAGATCATATTGTATATTTTGCCATACAGTGGGCTTACCTTCTTCAAGACCATTTTACTTGTGTTAAAACATTGCCTTTTATTATTTTACGTTTTGTGTTAAAACATTGCCTTTTATTATTTTACTGCCTTTAATCGCACATAACACAGAGCTACACCCAAACTCTTCTTTCCTGCTTCTATCGCATAGTCATCATTGATTTTACTCCATTCCTTTCATGAAGGGGTTAGTGCCTCGAAGGGATCTGATGTAATAACAGCTGCTGAAATCCCATAGCAAGAGTCAGAGGTGACCAGTCCAGCAGTGCCACGCATTAGGAAAAGCTGACAAGTAGCAGTGGGAATGTAAAGCAAACTGACCATGTAGCCAGTACACAGAATGGACCAGCACATGAACAGCAAGGACTTTTCTTGGAGTTGTGACGAACTTGTATGGCCAGCAACTGGGTTACATTTTTAATAGGGTATTTTAATTTTTTTTAATGAGAAAGCTAGAGCTACTATAAAAAACAGAGTGTAATCAGGTACAACACAGAATGCAACAACACAGTGGTACCACTCAGATCAAAGTAACGTAAGCTCCATAATCTCACTCCATCAGTGGCCAACAGCGACTGCATAATGTAAAGCGTAAAATGGAACATATTCCAGTGCTTCTCTACTAATCTCTCTCAACTTCCATGGATTTGCCATCATGGGACTCAAACCCAAAGGCAGCATTCAATAGCTTTTTCTTCTACTAATTTGCTTGCTGTTTTTTTAAGTCACATTACATGTAATATCTACAGGGCTCTGTGGTACCAAATTCCACAGCTTAACAATCCTGCAAGTTAACTACTATGTCCTTTCACTCTGAGCCTGCCACCTGCTCCTTTCATCCCCTCTACCCCTTTTTAATAGGTAAAGACAGTGAACAACTCTTCTCTATTCTCCCTCCCTATGGCTCTAAATTTTATCAAATTCTATTGTATTTTTTCTTTTCCTCAAGCAGCATCTTCCAGCAGAGGAGACCTAGGCTAAATAGTTCTTCCTGACACGGAGAGAAGTACTTTGAAGGCCTGGTCTCCTCATTTTGAAAGGATATCACAGGGAGGAGTACGATAACTATGAACACACAGAACTGAAGACTCAAAACCAGAAAGTTATAGAATGGCATGGATTTTTTTATTCTCTATTTCTGTTCTAATTCTTCACACTTGATTTGCTTTACTGAATGCCAGTAAGCATTGAGCTGACATTTTCCAAGAATCGTAACAGCTCTAAGATCATCCTTCTGTAGTATTAACTAGCACAGAGCCCATCACTGGAAATGTAAATTAGGAATGTTCTCTCTCCAAGTAAATGCTGTGCATTTAATCAGCACTGAATTTCACATGCCATTTCAGTTGCCCACTAATGAAGTCCTTCTCCAACACTGAACAATTAACAGTTTAAACACAGAGGAGTCAAGACTCGAAATACACATACAGTAAGTTTTTGAGCTTACTCCCTAGGTAAACACAATTCTGCTTCAGACAAGTATTTTCACCTAGCTTTCAAAGAGGCTGTTTCAATGTCAGCCTCCAGATGGAAACAGTGATGCACTCATTAAAATAGTGTAGCAGTGAGTTCTTAGTCACTCAAATCTTAATAATTATTTTATCAAAGCAAATAATGTTTTGGCAAAGGATAAAAATCACATTAATCCCCAGTAACAAAACCACATTCATTGTTACAGCAGGTAATTTATGAAGACCATGGGAGCAAAATCTGTGAGAAATTTCAACTAACCTTGAGATCACAAGTGGTGTTAAGCAGCAAATTCGAAGGTTTGAGGTCACGATGAAGCACGTTGGCTGAATGGATATATTTTAACCCTCTCAAAATCTGGTAAAGGAAATAACAAATGTGGTCGTTGCTGAGGTGTTGAGTCTTTAAAAGCTTGTAAAGATCTGTCTCCATAAGATCTTGCACAATGTATCTGTCATGGATTGGATGTAAGGCAGCAAAACAAACGTGGTGTCATGTTAGATATCAACATACAGGACCAGATTAAATCTCTGTAACACTTTTTCTCTCTTATTTGTCTGTTTCATGACAATTGTGAAACTATGTAGTTGCATCTTGCTTTGCAAGTTTTGAATCAAATCAGTCCTGTTGATGATGCAGCAGTTTACAGAATTAAGAGGCATCAGCACATGGTCCTCAAATTAATCATCATAAACCTCTATTTATTTATATTAGATCCTGATTTTTATTGGAATCTTAATATAATCAGATTCCTATCCTGCTTGCCAAGAAAAAAGACTGTTTTTTAGTTTAATGAGTAATAAGCTTCAGATGCTTACAGTTGCATAAACCTGTGAAGGTAGAAGATCTGATAATTTCTGATCAGTCTTCTGAAGTCATCTCTCCACTTCAAAAATTTGGCTGTTGTTCTCCTTTACTATATATTTATTATGCTACACTGAACACAGCAGTCCTTTGCTTACCAAATTAAATCTAATATTTTCAGTCAGATTATTTTTTTCTAAGATTGGAGTGAACATACAGAAAAGTTGTTGGGGTTTTTTTCCTGCTTTGGTAGGAATGAGTTAAGTAAAATTTTCTTCTCCCTTAATTTGATTTGGCTGCAAACCCCTTGGGGTGTAGTTCCATGATCACTTTTCACTGAAATAGGATTTTGTGAAAACACGCTACTACTGCCTTTCCAGTTGGGCGTTCCCATCCTCTCCTCTGGGTATGCAGATTGAATCACACAACTAGGACATCTTTTTACAGACAGCATGCACTTACATTAGTCAAAATGGCCACAGAAATGCAACCTCAGAATCCCACAAAGACCGACTGAACTCAAATAGTATATTGATAATTTATGAAGTGAAAACATTTGACCTAGATTCAATTCAATTTCTGCCTGCATGCACTTACGCCTTTTATAGGGCAGACATCTGCAAAGACCCACAAAACCAAGAGAAACCAATGCATGTGGACTTCGGGAAATAAAGTTGGTTGACTCTAAATTAGGCCTTGTATCTCAGGTAGAATCTCCCAGCTAAGACTACCTCATACATTAGATAGCCACATGAAGTCATATCTACACAAAGACAAGTTTCCCATGAAAGAACAATGAGTATAACAAAAAGGCCAGATTTGCATATATTAATCAAGCATGTTTACCCGCCCTCATGGAGTTTCAGACTTTTCACAAATGCAGGAAGCACTGCAAAACTAAGGGTTGTGTTTTGCTTTATTTTAATATTCCCCCCCGATGCATCCAATCTATTCTTTAAAGAAAATTTTAGACAATTATAGCAGAGTCTGGCCATTTTATTTTCTCTTCAAAGCAATCAGTTCTAACAACTGCTCTATTAAAAGCAAATATAGCTTTAGGATCAACTAAACTAAATCATCTCTACAACATTGATTTCTTTGCCTTGGAAGACAGAAATTAACATTTTTTTTCTTTTCCTGAGAGAGAACAAACAAAACTAGTATTCACCTACATATCAAATCTATGTAATCTACAAACCAATCAAACATTATGAACTTCCCTTTCAATTTACAATAACAGAAGCCAACTTTTATTAAAATTTAGTAAGAAAGAGGTTGAAAAGGAAGAAATAGTCAAAACAGAGAAGGCAACCATCACTAACTATGCAAAATAACTTAAAACTTTGAAAGGATACACATCTTTCATTTGTTCAATAGTTGGAGCTCTGATAATATCATTTATTCCAATAATATTCTCATGCCTGAAGCGCAGTAGGATCTTAATCTCTCTCAGAGTTCTCTGGCAGTACGTCTGATGCTCAAAAGGACTGATTTTCTTTATAGCAACTCGAACTTTGTTGACGTTATCATAGGCAGAACTAGAAGAGAATCAATAACATTAGTTATAAGGAATATTAAATTCATTCAATTCAGAAAGCAAGAATGCAAATTCAACTGAATAGAGGGGCGGTGCATTTGTTTTACATTTATTTTTACCAAATTAAGAGTGCAACAGTAGCAAGTATCTTTTAGTTTGATGAACAGACAAAATACTGTTGTTCTATCACTAGCCTATTTGGGTATCTACAAGTCATTAGTCTTCCAAACTGACTTAGAGTCTGCTGATTCTTGGGTACCTGAACAGATGTACTCATCTTCTTTATCAGCCTGTGAAACAAAACAAGTTCGAGTCTTTTTCTATATGCTGTAATCAAGAAGAAGTTTGAGAGAAAAAGTTTATCTTGAGTTAACCCATTCACTTTGGGGCGCAGAAAAGCCTTCAGAAATCATCTTTCAAGCAGCAGGATTCCACATCCTATGTCTAACTCCTGCAAGTAATTCCAATTGTCACAACCTTTTACTCCTCAGTCGAGCTACGCTGTTGGCACCTCCATGAAGAACAGACATGGAAGAATAAAAGGAATGGAGAATTTATGAAAACACCTTTCCAAGTTCAATAACAGAGTTCAAGAAGAGAAAAACTATCTGACTACACACATGAAGCAAAAGCAACCAGCGGTACAACAAAGTAATACGGTGATTGTGACCCATACTAATGAACACACTGGCTGCTACATTTACGGTACTGTCATTTCAGAAGCCTAGAAAGCGTTCCTAGCTATACCAATAAAGCAGTCTCAGTATCTCTGTTCAAAATGCGTACACATTTATGAAGAATATCACAGCCTAAGCCTAAGCTCAATAAAACATACACAATTTTCTAAAATTTGGACTCTGGTTATTATTTAGTAAAAATGTTATGAACCTTTACAAATTTTAGGATATTTTGTATGGTATTACTTATATGAATGACATAGCATCTCATTATAATAATTTCCCTTTGTATTAAAAGTACATGGTAATTTAATAAATTATAATTCAAATGTGCATATATGATTCTTGTTCCTTTCAAATTTCTTTTTGCTCACTATTGCATTGTTTGGAAATTAAAAAATAATCAAGCCTACATTGAAACATTTCTGTTAGCCTCAACTATTGCATATAAAAATATAAACATACTAGCCAAACAGGCTTCACATTCCATCATTTTCTATAATTGAGTCCCAGAACATTCTTTGAAACTCTCTTAATTTGCCTTACTCTGCTGAGATGTCCAGGTATCTGGTGACCAGGAAAAGCAGAATGAAATATGAAAAACCAATTAGAGAAGGAGACCTAAAAGGAATTCAAATGCCTGACCACGTCAAGGTTCTTCTACCACTAAGCAAATTTATGGTGCGACAAGGTGTTTTTGAGATAGTACTGTTACCACTGTACGCAAAAGCGTTTAACATTTCTCACTTCCATTATTATAAACTACACAGAATTTCTGCCACCAGTAAGATCTTCATACAGCTCATGCATATGTAGTGATATCCTTTTTGCATGATTTTTCCACAGAATCACTTCGACCTGTCTGCATCCGTAACTCCGGTCTTTAACCACAAACAGACTGCACAATTTATTTGCCTCTAGAAACACTGAACTCAAATGCTCCACAGGGTGCTTTGAAATTCCACATGCTAAGCAAGTATTCGTTACAACTCTTGCTATTACATATGTATAGATAACACATTAGCAGTTCGTAAGTCCCAAAATAGATAATAACAAAGTGCCATAAGTGGAACTTGGCACAGCCTTCAAGAGCACTTCGTCTACAGTAATTTTCTTAGTTAATCAGCTAATCACCTGTGCTGTTTACAATATACCAGTAAGGTAAGTCACAAGCAGAAAACAAAACTAGAAATAATTCTGAAGCACAAACAACCTGCATTTGGGAAAGTGGCAAAAGAATCCTATGGACCATTTTATCGTTACAAACCAACCTCCTACCTCCTTCTTTGTATTGACTTAAGCCTATTTTTTTCTCCCACAATGCAGAATCTTACTTCCTTTCAAAGTACTGGACAGCAGCAGCTATGCAAAGAAAGTCAAAATGCCAATATTTACCAATCAATGCTGCTTAAATAAAAGCTCCTAATCTCTCACAATATTTGATAAAATCTCTAAGCTACTGCTTCTCAAGCAAAGGTGGGTTATTGATGAAAAATATGCATCTTCTCTTGTACAGATTCAATGAATTTAAATCCATTAAATATACCAAGATTTCCTCTCTTGTACCTGCTTCACTTATAGTTCTTGAAGCATTTCTTAGCAGAAGGTTAATGCTGTTATTTAAAAAGGCCGGGTAATTTTACTTTCAGATGGTTCAACTATAAAACACATGATTCAGTATGGAAAAAAGCTGACTATTTGCAGTAAAGATGCAATCAATTTCCTCGCCAGTGTACATTCTGCATACAGTTGTTCTTCTATTTGTATCAGAAGATCTCACCACACTACTGTAGCTGACCATGCACTGCTGTTACCACTACAAAGCCTCAGCTAAGGAGAGCAAAACCGAAATACTACCTAGTTGAAACATTAAAAGGGACGTGGGATTTATTTCTGTTGCCACATTTTCTGAAATATGAGCATGAGTATGAAAGATCTATCTCAATTCCTATGAGCAAGAAGCATACAAGTAGTTATGTACACTTGCTTACGTGTTATATTTTAAATATCATGCATAATACAGGTACACAGAGAATCTGTATTATAAAGTTAACACCATTCCACATTCTCAGAGTCACAGCCCTGAAAGCAAATATAGCATTCATTCAGTAAATTCTGTGACTCTTTCAAAAACAGTGCTTTTTCAATTTGACATGTGCTACAGAAAACTGTAAAAGCTTCATATTAATAAACTATGTAACTATATGAAGTTATAGCTATAACTTTATAACATATAACTTCAGTAGAACTGAAGTCATGTGTTTTCTCATGCACATATGCTAGTCAGACACCTATTGGTGTAGATACAGCAGTATCTCTTTCACTACCTAGGAAACACCGTAAGCTAACAAAATCGCGTCCTTTATAGGTCAGACTGAACCGTTTCGCAAAGCTTTCCCTGTTCCTCACAATCTCCAACCAACCGCTACCTGCCATCAACACCAGATTTACCCGCTACTCTCCAGAACTCTGCTGAAGAAATAATACCGCTTATATGTCCATTTACATGTGTCCATTTATATGTCCATTTGTAGTGTTCACAAATGAAACAACTATAAAAAGTGCAAATCCAAACCCTCGATGCATTAACTCACCGCAGTTAATATAACAGCTTATCACTTAACGCAGGATTCATCTTGCTTAGCCTCAGCTAGAATTAGAGATCTAATTTTACGACTAATAATCACCTGTGCTCCTCCTAGAGTCCAAAAAGGAGTAACTCCACACACACATCCCATCCACCGGCCAGCACATCCTGAATTTAGATTATTTGCATTCTGGAAGTGCTGTCCCAGTGTGCACAGCCTAACCTAGTGGTCTAGACTGTCAGCTTCTACTAAATCTCACAACAACTGTTTATATTTTCACTGAAACAGTTAACTTAGTCCCCTTAATAGAAGGGGCTCCTTCTAAAGGCAAGAACCTTCTATTACTTAGACTTTTTTCCAGAGAAGATAAAAATCTGTAAAGTGAGAATAACAGTTCGCATACTAACAACTTTTAGAGTGCTAATTTATAGCTTTTAGTTTCTAATCACTAACCACATGAACCAATCACTGCACATAGAACTTTCCCTTTAACAGTCTGTGTGTTATTCACATTATGATTAAGCTACTTACTGACACTTTAAATATTCAGAAGGAAGGATTTATTTCCACCCCAATGATGTGCAGCTTCACAAGCTGATGCAACCATTCAGCTGTGAGTGCTATTTATCTGTAACGTGATAAATTTAAATACAGATTTTGCAACTGCCCAACTCTAGTATACACAACATTATTCCTATTTCAAGCTGTGGTTACTATCCTGTGACAACCTGCAATAGCACCACTATTTGATACTTTTAAGACACCATGTGAAAATCAATATAAGCCCTAGCAGTACAGTTCATCTTTCCTCATATTAAGTATCTTGTAAATATATAACTAAGTTTTAACTAAGTAAAACATCTTGCACAGCTGTACGAAACAAACAAATGAGCTTTTATAACCCAAGAAGCTGCACCACACAGCTTTTCAAGCCAGTGTTTTGTATCTTTCTCCTGCTCTGGTACCAACTTCCTTTTTAAAAAAGCCCAGGGTAGGGCTGCTTCCACATGCAAGGACCAGAAGGCACACCGCAGTACCTGAGCAGCCTACAGAAAACAGCATACTAATTGCTCATATGAACCTCTGACATGTAGCCCCTCTCCCATTAATTCCTTCTCAAGGAAGTAAAGCTTTTCACCAGACAGATCGGGCCAAGTGCCAATGCTTAGCTCCTTCTACCCACAATGGCTGCTGCACGTTCTTCCATCCATTTCTATTCTTCACATGTTTCGTTTTGGAGCAGAACTGGAACAAGTGAGAGCATGCTGCAGCTGCCGGGAGGAAAGGAGCCAGCTCCTGGCAATAGTTACAGCCCATAGAGGGCTGTTTCTTCACAGAACCATTGAAAAACAACGGCCTACACCGTCGGCACCGCCATCCTTGGTGCACTCCGCTGCCACGCTGCCTGAAGGCTCACCCCAGCATGGAATATTCTTCCAACACTTCTAGGATTATTCACCTTATGGCTGTTTTACAGGCTGCTCTCAGCATATGCGAACATACACATAAAAATACACAGTGCTACCGGCAAACTTCCCAATTACAACTCTAAATAAAAGACTGATTTGAAGTTTACAAGGGATGTTTTATCAGTAGCTTTGTGTTGCTGTGGAAACAAGATTCCAAGGGCATATCCAGGGATAAGAATCTTTCCTAAATACTGAGTAATTCTGCTTGCAACCAGGAGAGGAAAGAAAAAAATAACTCCCAACAAACTGATCTATGCAGATCTTTAATCTTTTCATTCAGTCTACATTTAGCTCAATCGTGGACATTTCTACAACATGCTGACATTTATCAAGTTACAAAGCAAATAGCTTAAACTTATTTTTAAGACTGCTGTAAGGAAAATAAGGCAGATGATGTAGTAATAACTAGCAGTACTATAACAGACTGTTCGCTACAGATTTGGAGGTGGGGGAAGCTGGTGTCACGGGTGCAGATTTCTGGAGGGAACTGTTTGGGTTTTTTGTTTGCTTGATTTTGTTTTGGGTTTTTTTTTTTGTTGTTGTTGTTGTTTTTAAATAATATTAACACTTTCAGATTCTTCCAAATAATTGATTTCTGATTCTATATGATTAAAATACAGGTAGCAGCTACACTGTATTATTCTCCTACCAAAGAGAAAAGACTGGAAAAAGGATAAAAGTAGCCAAAGAGTTTCAGAATTGAGGACATCCAGTAGCACGTCATTTTTATACCGCTGAATATACTTTTTGTCCCTGACTGTAAACACCTACAGTTACTAGAAATTTTTGTTACTTTGTTCCATTTATTCATAATATTTTTGATAAGTATATTATTCAACAGATCTTTTTTCTTAGCACTAACTTACAGAATCAGCACCTGGTTTTAAAAGGAATATGTTCTTATTCATAGTAAGATGTATTTGCCTTGTTTTAACAAACCTCAGTTTATGAAAAGACAACCCATGTCTCACTCAGAGTTTTTGTTTTATTAGCTTTCTCCAGAAGAGGTTCTCAATAACAAAACATTTCCCAGGCTTTTCAGCTGCGAATTCAGGAAATAAACTATAGAAACAAGGGCATCTTAATACACTTCTACTTTTCTCCATTAAAGATTTAGTTTTCCAGATTAATTCCTACCATGTAGAAAAGTTAGTAGATCCATGAAAATGGAGAGCTACCTAAATATGGTATTCTTAAAACAACAAGACAAAAACCAGCTCAGCCTCGAGGCTCTACTTGCTTTTCAAGCTACAAAAAAAATTGTTACTTTATGAACACAAGCACCATGTATTTTTTCATCCTACTCTGAGGGACAAAAGTCAAGTAAGTTGATTCAGCATTCTTCAATTCTCTATTGGTATGCTACAGACACCCCCCATTGATTATCAAAAGATAACTGTATATATTATCTTCTCAGTCTTTGGGAAACAAGCATAAGCGTTAATCACTTATCATGAAAGAAGAGACCAAAAAACTTGAATTCAAAATTGAAATACTTCAGAGTAAGCTTAGATACAAGAATTACGTGCTGAATTGCCAAAGGTTTGTGTTAAAGAAATGGACCTCTTCTCATCGTTCTCTCATTGCTGAATTCTCCACTATTTGTCGAGTGTGTCAGAAAACTACCTCAAGTTAGAAATTACAGGATGACCTCAGATTTATCTTAAGTCATGTTTTTGTCGAGGAAAGAAAAAGAATATGCACTGCTGTGACATACGGCTGCCCACAGACACCGAAATTCACTGACAATTTCTCCCCATTTTCTTGCATCTCATGCTACAAAAATGGCAGCAGGGGAAGACTGAGCAACAAAAGAACATTAAAATTACTATATAGTAGATGTGATCCAATTTGCAGTAGTAGTAATTTGGCCCTACCTGAAAATTCCTAATTGCATGCTATTTGAAAAATCTTGGGTTTGTTTTTGGTGTTGTTTTAGGGTTTTTTAAGCCATTTTTCACTTGTCGGGATTCTAGTATCAGTAGATAGATTATTGCTTTGGGGCTAAGAAAATATGAATCCCTGTTTCTAAACCTTTTATGATGACCCCTCTGCAAAGCAACTGTCAAACTTTACAAAATCCTCATGAGTTTGTCCATATTCCTAATCCCTTTTTGTCTGTTGCTGATCACTGCTATGGTTTGGTTTTGTTTTTATTATAGAAGATACCTAATCAAATTATTTTTGCTTGCATTTCTTAAAGTTGATTTTTTTCACTTTTCCAACAAGGGGAAAAATAAATATAATTTCTAAACCAGTGTCCTTTATTTTATCACAAATGCATAGCAAGATGCCCAAGTAATCACTGCAGACTGCTCTATCACGCTTTTAGTTAACCTCTGAAGCTTACTGAATCAAAATGTAACTGCATTACCTTCACCTTTACCACCTACTTTTTCAATCGTCTTTCTCATAACATTCAAAATCAATCCTAATATTAAAGGTTTCTGGCACAATTACACCAACTCTTTTCTCCCATGACAAAAGTGCGTAATTACTAGTAAGTGATTTTACTCTTTGGTAGTTTCTGATCTACTGAAGGTTATTGCCCTTCACACCACACATTCTTAAGGCACATTTGTAACCTCCTATAGGAGATTAGTTTTCATATATCTACTGAAATAATTCTAATAGGTTGCAAAGGCACAATTTAATTTTTTAGAATTTGCAAAGTAAAATCTGATGGAACCTTCCAAAGCATTACAATTTAAAACTATTTACTATACACATAATAATAACTTAATAGCTTAATTCCTTAGATCACTCCTAGTATTGTAAAAACAAATAGCTAGTCATGCAAAATGGAGTCTTAAATAAATTATTTTTGCCAGCTGAGTCAATTCATAATCCCGGGTGTGGCAGACCAGATGATTTGTGTTTCGTTAGCACCTACTAAGTAGAACTATGAAGAGCAACAGTTCTAGGACTACACCTTAACATTAATAGTAGAAAAATATTAGCTATTTCACCCAAGGTTCTGTATTGTTTAGCTAAAGATGTCATTTAACTTCACTGCGTTTTGATCAATCTTTGTTGTTATAAAAAACCAAGCACTTCTCTCAATCTCTTCTAAAATGCATTTTGTCTTTCTATACCTTTGGCTGCGAAGCACTGTGACTTCAAATCATCATATATGCCTACTCTACTTTATGCCACTTCAAGTTGGTCTTCAGAGAATAGACAACTCTTACATCTTAGTATTTTGCCTACTTCTTGTCTTCCCACTTATCCTCCCCATTTTAGAGGTTTACACAGTCTCCACTGCCAATATTCCCCTTGACAGCACCTATGCCAAATTTAACATTTAGGCAAACTTCACTGTTATGTTTAAAGGCCCTTTGGCTACCTCCAGAATAAACCCCTCATTCCAAAGGCACCCATTGCTTTTGATATTATGATATTAAATATCACTATCTTTCTTCTCTATATATAAACAATTCCTGTGGGAATCAATTTCAGGGTAAAACTGTAAGAGCTTGACAACATCTGAGACAACCTAAGGGCTCAGTGAATTAAAAGGCATGGTTGTGGTTCACTCTCCTTTTTGTGCCTGACAACCCTGCCCCATTCTCACTTTTTCGGTTGGAGCGGTAGCTTTCTTTGTGACAGTTCAGAGAACTGGAGCAGCTCCAAGTCAAAGCATCTTACAAACAGGAACAGTAAAGAAGTCTTTACCTGCATATTCCTATTCCCTTCCTGTGTCAGCACTAGCACTCATGGGGTTTTGCATCGGTCACATCAACTTGCCACCTTTGAATTTTATTTTATTTTTTATGAAGTAACTTTTGATCTAAATTTTCCACCACAGGTAACTCTACAGCTGTGTAAGCACCCGCACAAGAGTGGAGGAAGAAATGACACGACCAGGGGCACAGAAGGAAAGGCTTCCCCTGTAGGAGCAGCACAAGTCAGTCATGGAAACCACAGCTCAAGTGTCTAGGCCCCATTGTCATGAAAGCTAAACCTCCACACATGAGCCGATGAAGTGCTGACTTCCTCCTCCTGTGCTTATGGCTTCTTGAGAGGCAACGAAAAGCCACCAAGACAGGGACGGCAGGTCAGTAACATGATCAACGTTACTCCAGAGCCTGGAGAAGAACCACTGCTGCCACCCCTGCAGCAAAGCAGGCACTCTAAATGTGTGCAGGAAATATCCCCCCTTTCCCAGAGAGCAGGGAGAGCACTACCAGAGCGCTGCAAGTGGTAATGGTATAACAAATCCCCCAGTGTGTTTTACTCTTTTGTCTAATAAGGATCTGATTTAACTTATATCCCAAATACTCCTCCTAAAATCAGCCTTAGGAAAAGGAGAAAATACAAGACCCAGACAATTACTATATTTTTCCGTAATTAGCTTATTTAATTGATTCCACGCAATATAAATCTTAAGAAGAGATAGTTCACAGTATTTCACTCCAACAGAAAATAAAGAAATAAATCACTGAACAAAATCATTCATGCATACTTAGAAGCAGAGGTTTTCCTAAACCTGTAGAAACATCAGTGCAAAATGAAAACTATCACAAAGCACTAGAGAAAGCAAGGTCACTGCTACTGACCGCTCTGCCATGGTTAGTTCAGTATCCCACTTGCAAAACAAAACAAGAAAACCGAACCACTAGCACCAAGTGTGCATTGCGCCACTATCAGAAGTTACTTCCCTTCAGTATCAGCTTAGAAGGCACTTTTTGTAGGTTTTTTTTTTTTTTTTTTGCATGTTTTTTCACGCATCTTTTTAGAAAGACATGCCAATAGTAAACCCTAGCCCATCAACATAGTAACAGTGTTGTTTTGTTCAGACAGGGTATCAGCATTAAGACATGCTGGCTACTGTAACTAAAAGGAAGATATTTCACAATTATGAAACACTCAAACATATAAAAGTCATCCTAAATGTCATTTGGGGTTCTCTGCACCATCCAAATGCAAATAACTGGGTGAATTCCGGACTGAAGCAGTTTGGGGAGTATTGATTTGCGGTGCTCAAATGACTTCAAGTTTTCCTTAGGACACATCAGCAATATTTGGTGGGGCAAACTGCCTTCCCTCCAAAGAAGTGAGATGTAAGGTACTGCAGTGACAGCTGCTAATTTTAAGGAAAACTGCAAAATGAAGTAATTGCATATTATAAACTATAAGCATAATTGCAAGTTGCTGGTACTTAAAACATACCCACAACACAGATGAATTACTTTCTACGATGTAACAAAAACTCTAATTTGCATTCTAATCACCCCAGAGTATTTCAGTATTTTATGAAAATTCTCTTAAAATACAAAAGAAGAACTTCCAAGAGAAGATACTTTCCCTTAATAGAACTTAGGTTGTTGTGATTTTAGATGCTGCTAAACACGAAAGATAGTAAACACACATGCACAACTTTCCTAAAAACTGGACTGTCATGGAAGATTCTGCACAAATCTAATAGAACCACATTTCTAGCAAAGCCTTTCTACAAGCCGTATATATACACACACACAAATCAGTATTTCATCCACCACGGAAAGGCAACCAGGCCTGGGAAGGCACACAGCAACCTTCTGGCAGCTCTTCCTTCAGCCAGCCTGCAGGCAGCCAGGGCACCAGAATCCTGCCCGGTGGAAGCCGGGGCGCAGTTCCTTCCGCAGGGGACGCGAGGCTGCCTCTGCTCTAGCTCTCACCCAGCCACCAGAAACCCAGCAGAAAGGGGTGGAGACAGGAATGCTCTCTGAAACAGAAACCAACCTACTGCATGCTGATGGAGCACGAAAAACCTCGTCTTGTCCAAGTATCTACCAATATCTCATCAAATAAGCCCATCAGAATTAATGACATTTATTACTACCTGGGTCTTACCAATCTGCCTGGTCAAAGCCGATAATGAAGTAATGCGTATTTGGCTTTTAACGTACCTTGCAAAAAGATGAGTTAAAGAATAGCTTCTTCATATGCCCAAAACTTGTAATAAAGCAAAGGAAAATAAGCTCCCTTCTGAAAAAGGAAAAAACTCTCTTTAAGAACTGACCTAACAATTAATAGAACTGAAACAAACTCAGCTTTGCTGCATTTCACATATACTATTAATTTCTGTTACTGTGCTGTAAGGTAAATTAGAAGCTACATTCCAAAATATGTTTATGGCTCCACATGCTTCATTTGAGCGATTTGGAAATCAAAATAAAATACAGTTGAAATCACTTAATAAAATGTTGTGGGGATTGGGGTTTTTTTCAGGCATTATTTGAAAAGTTCCTAAAATACCTCACTTTAAGTGCAAGTAAAAGTATCTTCTAGCTTACCAGAACAACATCCAAATTCATCCATCAGCAGCACCTGCTCACAGCGATGAAGGCTAACCTTCATCATCATGCAGACTGGGCTGCATTATTAAGTGCATAGCCAGCAGGTTAAGGAAAGTGATTACTGTTGGGAGGCCGCATCTGGAATACTGCATCCAGTTCTCCTCTCTCCCAGTACTGGAGCAAGTCCAGCAGAAAACCATTAGGATGCACAGGGGGCTGAAGGACAGGACACGGAAGAAAAAAAAAGGAAGAAACTGGGTTTGTATAGGCTAGGAGGGGTAAAAAAAGGGTGTGTGTGGAAAGAATGTAATTGCAGTTTTAAGTTACATAAAGGGGGATTACAGAGAAAACTGATCCAGACTCTTCTCAGAGGTAAGAAGTACAAAGGACAAGAGGCAATGGTCACAAGTTGCGGCAAGGGAAACTCATGTTTAAGGGCAAAAGTTTCACTGGGCAGTTGGTTAAACGTTAGAACCAGAAGCTACCCAGAGATGTTGTGGAATCTCCATCCCTGGAGATTTTGGAAATATTGAGCAACTTGATCTAATTTTGACATCAGCCCTGCTTTGAGTAGGAGGTTGGACTATGTGACCTCAGGAAGTCTCTTTCAACCTACATTATTCTGTGACATATTCCACAGCAAGATGTCATAAAATATTTTTACTAAGTATCAAATCGATCAGTTAATTTCATTTCTAGATCACAGTTGAAAGCTATGACAAAGCATCAGCATAAAAAGCATGAAAAAATTACTACGTTGGTGAAATATTAGTTTTCAACTCAAGTTGAGCTGTATACCTACTCAGTTGGTAAGTATTAACTCTTCTGTGGGCTGTAGATCCCCACTCCTAAACAAGGACATCACCGAACTAACGGACCCTGTGTCCTGCAAATACACATTTTTGGTCTCGAGAGTACAAATAAATCCATCTGTGAAACTGAGGCATCCTGATCCAGTCTCCTCCTCAGTGGAGCAGCACATAGGATCTTTTCACTCTAGCAAAACACCCATTTTTAAAGAAACTTGCAGAAACTTTCCATCTTTAAGACTTTTCCCACCTGTCAAATTTGATGGAAGGCAGGCAACAGATTCAAGAGCAGCATGTAGGGGTACAGGAGACAGACTGATGCAACGACATATGGATACTGTGAAAACAAAAGCCTTATTTCCTTAATAAATCATGCTTTAAAAAAACCTACCCAAGTTATCTCTGTTTCCATGGGCTGCACCATGCTATTTTAAGAAAGTGTGTATTTATTTATAAAATGCAAGTGTCCCTGAGCCAGACTCTTCACCTCTTTAGCTAGTACCCCATTACTTTGGGCAGACAGGAAAAGTTGCTACCTCTCCTCTTCCATAAATCTTAAGGACAGCTCTGATACGAACAGAGTGTGCAAGTAGCCGCGGTCCTGCCCCGCTGCCTGCTGCACAGCTTGCCGACCACCTGTCCCATCACAGGGGCAAGCAGGAAAAGCAGCTCTAATTGCTCCTCGGTGTTTCCACATCAGGTTAAGCAAGTGCTAGAAGTCTGAGTGACTGAAGAGAAACGCTTCCCTCAGCCTTCTCCCCAAGGGAAGCAGCAGCTGATAACTAGCCACCAATTACATTCCCTAATTCTCCACTCTGATCCTTGCACTAAGGAGGACCTATTAGGGTTGGCTAACATGTATCAGCTCCCGGTTTTCCTTATCACACAACCTAGAACATGCTAATTACCAGGTATCGACACCCATAGCCAACCTGTGCTCCCTAAAAGCACATATAAACTATACTTGCTCTACCATCACAGGGCGCTCTCTCCAGATCAATGCAATAGTTAACAAAAAAAAATTACAGGCTGTTACTGAACCTTGCCACTAAGCAGTCCACCCCAGATCACCACTCTGACCCTCAGAGGGATGCAAACGCTATCTTTTTGTGTAAGGTTGGACAGCCTCGAAAGAAAGTGTTACACAACCATCAACGCTATCAAAGTTTTCTTTTTTCATCTTTTAATATAAACATCTATGCCTTGCAGATCATTCTATTCCTGATTTTTTTTCCGTTTTCAAGCATCTTCATGAATAATCTTCTCAGATTTCATTTCAAATTATCCATCCTCTAAAAGCAGGGCTCTTCTGTGAGACAGCAGAAAGGAGCAGATCTTTAAAAAAAACTATAACCAAACTTTTTAAATACTCTTTTCAGAATTACTTTAACATTCATCTACTGACTACCTTAATTTCTAATATCACTCTTCTATAGCACATCAGTAACACAAAGATGTCCTTGTAATAGCACAGTCAAATTCAGGCCACAAAATGCAAGATTTGAGCTTCAAAACTTTTCTTCCAACTGCACTAATCTTTATTACCAATATGCAGTTATTTGCAGAAATAAAAATACTTCACGTTCACATAAGCCTGATGACAAAAAGGACTTCCAAAAACCAGAATATAAACCAGAACATCCCTGCCACATTCCCATTCACCATTCCTTTGCAAAAAGATGGCTTGTTTTACACTTTCAAAAGATCATCCTTGCCAAATTACCACTGACCAACTCGATGAAGAACAATTCACACTGGAAATTTAAAGCTCAAACACAATCATATTTTTCTCGCTGTTTCAGTGTGTTTAAAGTATGGCCTGTTAGCAGTTTGTTTGTTTGTTTGGGTTTTTTTAAGAAGAAAAAACCAAAAATTAAACACACACATTTGGGAAGGAGGAGACAATCTCCAAAACCTTTCACACTTCATTGTGTCTGAAAGGTAGTTCTGAAACTTTCAGACTTGGTCTGAAAGTCGGTCCCAGCTGACTCTGAGGTTGATAATCCCCTACCACGGAAAGAAAGGGAAAGTCACATAAAGAGCTTCACACCAAAACCCCTCAGAACAAATCTTAAGTAAAACAGAAGGGGAAGAAAAAAAACCCAAACACCACAGCATTTGCATCTATTTGGATAAATTAATTCAGAGTAACAAACATAACTGTATGACTACATTACTCAAAGAATGTCCTGCAGCCCTAGAAAGTACTGAGGATTTTGGATAAAACTTTGTTTGCTCTGTGGTCATCCCCTAGTTTCACATGCAAAAATACTGAAAACAAAAAAATAGGTTAGAAAGGAACAGTGACATGGATATACACTTATTAACAACTTCACCCCCAGAAACAAAATTTCCGAGTAAGATGCAAGCCTGTATCAAAGGATGAACATTTTTGGCAGAGTTTAACTGGAGGACATTAAGATGGGAGTTTGCCTGATAACGTGCCTTTTCTGCTTACAAAGCTGAGAAAGTGCAACCACAACACAGAAGTAAATGTACTGCTAAGTTTATTTTTACTCAAAACCTGATTATGTTAAAAATGACTGTACTAGAGAAAAATTTACCCTTTAAGGGTTTTCAAATCCAGATGAGAGAACATTCGCGTAGTCTATTCAGTCAACATCTTCCTCTATTTCCTGTGCTGTTATTTTATGTTGTGATCAATATTTCTCAAACGTTATTCTCTCTGCTGCAAAATCAAAATGGAAGACTGACCGTAACAGCACTATCCTCAGAATACTTCATTTTCCCTTTTATTCAGTAATATAATTATAAGAATTGTATTGTTTTCAACTCCCTAATCCAGAAATATAAGAATTGGTAAAAACAAGCAAGAGAGTGAAGGATTTTAAGAGTTAAGTCACATGTTTTCCATATAACAAGCCTTATGGCACCACGCACTTGTAAATAACTAGCATCTCACAAGTCATACACATTAGCAGTGGGTCTAAAACCATCAGAGCCTGCTCTGCTTTCCTTCATTAAAGTGTACAAATTTAAATGGATTTTGCAGTTGCGGGAAACATCTCCATCTGCACACTCATAGCTTGCCCTCTACCCCACCCCCCCCACGGGAGAAGCTTCTGCAGATCCTCACTGCATTAGCAATCAAAGCAAGATAAGAAACATGCAATATTAAACTGCATAATCTGTACCCCCGTTGATTGATAAGTAATCTTACTTAATCATTGCAGCTTGTATGTTAGGCACTACGATACATTAGAGTTGCTATGGCATTTAACTACAAGAGTGCATCCAACCCTCTCCTTATCAAGTATACAATATGAACTGAGACTTTGTTCCCTGTCATTTCACACCCAAGGCAGAAGAGCAATAATTAAGAGCACAACATATCAAATTTAGTATCCCACATTAATAATTTTAGAGTAGAAAACATAGGAGCCAAGTGCATACTACAACTGAACCCGAGATTTGGATTTTTTTATAGTAATTTTGTATAGCATTCATAGCAGACACAATGTAGTAGAGTAAGTTTTAAAATAAAAGATAACCTTATTATAGTTTTGGAGGGGAAACAGTTTCAGTGTGGCACTTAATAACATACCATTTGGAGGGGCAGAAAGTGGCCCCATTTCCCCTGTATCTGCTCACTAGCATAGTGATGCCAAAAAAGGGCATCAGCTGCCATCGTACTGCTTCTTGTAATCTCTGATCTGTGGTGGAATAGTTTAGCTTTAACATGTTGGCTGTTAAACACCCTTTTACACCCTGTTGATACGAACTGGACTATACACAGCACACATCTTGGAAGTGCTATTCCCCAAGCACCTTCCTAAATCAGACTGCAAGTGTAAACTGGTACAGTTAGTACCGAGATTATCTGCACTGGTTTACTTTCCCTAGCTCAGATGATAAACTACACCACAATAAAAAACAGCTTGTACCATAAGCTATGGTAACAAATTTTGGACTGGATATATTGCTGGGATTTCTAACACTAAAACAGTAACAAGGACATTTTTAGACCATAAATCAGAAATCCTGGATTTACATTTTGAAGTTTCAGCAAAAAGTGAAGGCCGCAACTCAAAACTTAGTAAAAAAGGCTCATCTCCCAGCTAAGTTCAGGCCTAGATGAAAGCTTCCACCCTGAAATACAGGATGACTTCATCTTAACAGGCCAGCACAATTCAATGACCATATGCAAAAAGCTATAGCTGTAAAAATCTATAACACACAGCTGAAGGCCGTGAAGAGCATTCGCTGAGAAATGCACTAGTTTACAAAAGATTAAGCATCAGAGAGAGAAGTTAATGCTGATAAAGCTTTCATGAAGTCATAGCCTGTAAACCTCATTTAGTACCTCTGGTCAAAAAACATCCTGAAGAAACAGAAGCAGTGTTGGAAGAAAGTTGACTAAATGATAACAAAAAGTTTTTCATCTGCATCCCTTATATTATTTTAGAACTAAGGGTCTTTTAAACCTGTTTTACTAACAGAAGACAGTATAAGAAATCCCAAGTAAGGTCACTGAGCATGTCAGATTTAGAACCCAGTCACCAGATACACCACCACAGAGCATCATCCCAATTCATTTAGATCGCTAAAAAAAAACCAAACTCACACTCTCGATCCAGTTAGTTTACATTTTCAGTATTTTGTAGTTCATTCACCTGGCTCTTTAAGGCTGATATTAAGCAAAGCACACACACACGATCACTTTTTAGTGAGACTTAGTATAAGTCTTCATGGTACAAAATAACCAAGAGCTAGAACGTCTGAGGAGAACTTTCACCGGTACACACGTTAATTTAGACACCAATCTGGCAGGCTACGCAGCACAAACAGCACGTCTTAAGAAAAGCCAGGTCGGGGCAGCAATTCGTATGCACAGATTCACTTTTTTCATGAACCGTGACCTCGGGGACGTGCAGCCAGGTGAGCCTTCACACGGGCACAAAGAGAAACGCGGAGCTGCTAGCAGCATTTTACGACCTTTTCCCCTTTTTGAACGCCTGCAACCACACTACAGAGACGGAGAAAATAAAGAGAGCAGCCAACTCTAGAGGCAGGGACAAAAAATATTCAAGAAAATAAACGCACGACTGAAAGGAAACGAGGCGTTCAGCTGCACCCGTCGATGGAGGAATTGGGGGGGGAGCAGCGAGGGAGGGGAAGGGTGATGCCGGAGAGACAACCTCGGGAACACGAAGGGAAAAGCAGAGCCGAGGAGAGG
>NW_010562667.1:0-25736 GCF_000687285.1 Phaethon lepturus
CACTCGATCCCCTCATCCAGATTATTGATAAGGATATTAAATGAGACTGGCCCCACAACAGAGCCCTGGGGGACACCGCTTGTGACTGGTCAACAGCTGGATTTAACTCCCTCTCTGGGCTTGGCTGTCCAGCCAGTTCTTTACCCAGCGAAGAGTACACCTGTCTAAGCCACGAGCAACCAGCTTCTCCGGGAGATAGTGTCAAAGGCTTTACTAAAGTCCAGGTAGAAAACATCGGTGGCCTTTCCCTCATCCACTAGGTGAGTCACCAGGTCATAGAAGGAGATCAGGTTGGTCAAGCAGTACCTGCCTTTCATGAACCCATGCTGGCTGGACCTGATTCCTTGGTTGTCCTGCACATGCCCTTTGAGCGCGCTCAAGATGAACTGCTCCATAATCTTCCCAGGTACTGACATCAGGCTGTAGTTCCCCAGATTCTCCTTCTGGCCCTTCCTGTAGATGGGCATCACACTGGCAAGCCTCCAGTTGTCTGGGAGCTCCCCTGTTAACCAAAACTGCTGATAAATGATGGAGAGTGTCTTGGCAAGCTCTTCCGCCAGCTCCCTCGGTACTCTTGGGTGGATCTCATCTGGCCCATAGATTTGTGGGTGTCCAGGTGGCATAGCAGTTTGTTAACTGCTTCTTCCTGGATTATGGGGGGATTATTGTGCTCTCCATCCCTGTCTTCCAGCTCAGGAGGCTGAATACCCTGCGGATACCTGGTCTGGTTATTAAAGACTGAAGCAAAGAAGGCATTAAGTACCTCAGCCTTTTCCTCATCCTTAGTGACAATGTTCCCCACTGCATCTAGTCAAGGAAGGAGATTCTACTTGGCTCTCTTTTTGTTGTTAATATATTTGGAAAAACATTTTTTATTATCCCTTACGACCATGGCCAGAACTCAATCAAGTTCTAGCTGGGCTTTTGCCTTTCTAATTTTCTCTCTGCATGACCTAATGAGATCCCTGTACTCTTCTTGAGTTGCCTGCCCCTTCTTCCAAAGCTGGTAAACTCTCCTTTTTCTCCTGAGTCCCAGCAAAAGCTCCCTGTTCAGCCAAGCCAGTCGTCTTCCCTGCCAGCTCTTCTTAGACACATGGGGACCCCCTGCTCCTGCACCTTTAAGATTTCCTTCTTGAAGAATGTCCAACCTTCCTGGACCCCTTTGCCCTTCAGGATGGTCTCCCAAGGGACTCTTTCAACCAGTGACCTGAACAGGCCAAAGTCTGCCCTCCGGAAGTCCATGGTGGTGGTTTTGCTGACCCCTCTCCTTACTTCATCTACCAGGGGAGGTGCCCCGCTTGACATGCTGTTTATGAATAGAGAAGGACTGGTGGGACATGTGGTGGTCAGAGGCTGTCTTGAGCTTAGTGACCATGACATGATAGAATTCTCAACTAGAGAGTAGGCTAAAGAACTCAAACTGAGCTTGTGCTTGTGAATAACAGAAGGGCCCAAGCAGCAGGGAGAACTATCAGTAACAAGAGAAACATCTGTGCTAGAAAATTCATTGCCATCAGCTTTTGCTAGAATGAATGAACAACCAGACACTTTTTAAAGTGTGTGTACATTGTGTTTCTACTGGGGACCAGGGGAGAGTGATGGGGGAGGTGGGGGTTGGACCAAATGAGCTCCAGAGATCCCTTCCACCTTCAACCGTTCCGTGATAAGTGGAAAATAGAGAAATGTTAGAGGCCTTTGATCTCTTAGAATCCGAGCAATGATGGACTGCTTTGTCAGTTGGCTTTGCTGTGCTCTGCAGGCATGACAATGTCTTTGCCAACCTGGGGAGCCATGCCACACCACCTTAGTTTCTGTAGTGGTTCCTAGCTGGTACCTGTGGCACTGAACTCTCAAAGTTTTTGCTCTCAAACTGAGAAACCATTTGTAGCTCATGCAGCCTGATCTAGGGATGTGAATCTCCAGACTATCTATCTGATGCAAGGAAGTGATGTACTAATGGGCTGCAACAGGGGACTGTTCATTTGGACAAGGCTGTGTTCAGCAGTGGGTCCCATCTATAGCACAGCTCTACCTCCTTTTCTGCACACTGAAGTATGAATCCCAGGTCAGGTGGGCCAGATGTGTCTGGCACGTATGATCTCAGTGCAAAGGGGTACAGTGCAGTGCTACAAATGAGTGAATTGTTGACCTGGTGTGGTGGCAACCAAGTGATTAAGGCTTATGATTATTTTGTGGTAATGGAACAAACGGGTCTGCCATCCAGCAGGAGCAGCCCATACATAGGTAATGTTGGACCAGCAAGGATTAGGCAGAGACATTGACCATGATGGTAGGGCCATCCTGACTCTTTGCCAAGGAGCATGAGTGCACTGGATGAGAAGGAATAGAAAAAATTGGGGGTCTAGTAGGGAGCCATGGTGAAACCTTCAAAGGTATCATGGGAGGGACAAGTATTGTTGGTTTTATTAACTTCTTTGCAGTAGAAAACTGAGAAAGAGGTGACGCCCATCTCTTTTTCAGACAGGAGTGACAGAACATCTTGGGTTTCTCCTCTCCCATCCTTGTTACTGACAGCAGAAGCAGGCCAGACTGCTTCCTGGGTGCTGGTATGGCTGTGTCCTGGAGCCAGGTAAGGTGAGATCCATTTGGATATACCTTTCTTAGGCACGCAGACATGAAGAGGTCAGCTGGAACTTTCCAGCAGTGTCAGCATCTTATTTGACCCAGCACCTAGTGCTGTGCACAAATTCATCTTCTCAGAGCACTGGGATGTCTGCACAAAGGTATGCCATTCACTCTCTAGCCCTTACTGTGCTGCCAGGTATGTCTCCTCAGCAGTCTTCACCAGTGCCAAAATATCCAGGCTTTCTCACTGCCCAAGATCCTGCAGTTTCAACTATACCACACATACACCACAAAGTAGCTGAACACTCATTTCTCTTTGGGAAACACCAAGCAGAATTATGGTGCCCGGTACCACTGGTGAGATAAGCTTCCAGCAGCTACTCAGATTTTGCTGCTAACATTACAGACCATTTGATAACTATTTCCAATGTAACAAGTATGTGAGACACCTAAGTTCAAGTTCTCATCTGCTCAGAGCTGTAACACTGCATAGCTCAGAAGTGGGACAACTTTCTGAAGTGCAGTTTGACTACAAGCAGATGAGAAATACTTGATTTTTAATCCATGCAGATGGCTGTAGCTCACAGGCTGGACCAGTCTTGTTCTCCCGTGCAGCGATACAGCAGTGAAACTAAGCATGAATGCTGTAATGTTGTTCCCATTGCATGTTTCACATACCACATCTGCTCATACAGTAGTTTATCCTTAGCTTCATTTAACAAGGTCAGGATATCTGCTTTCGAGCAGAAGGTATGGAGGAAGTCTGTCAAACACCTAGATTTTAAGTCTGGACAAAATTGCTCAAACATGATCATAGCAGCAATCAGACTTGAACCCACAGTTTTGACTATGCTTAACTTAGAAAGAATATGACTCTCATCTGAACATCAACATTTGGAGCATCTGAAGTTGCAGATATCTACTTTATTAACACTGGTACAGCAGCAGAATGACAGAAAATGCTTATGTCCATAAGCCAATGGAAGAATACTTCCTACCAGTGTAGCTCTAGCTATTTCAAATCCACAGCTGGAAAGATATTTTCTGTAAGTTCTGGTTATCCCAGAGGAAACTCATTTTTCACTTCCTAACATCACCTGAAAAGGAGAGGCTTTGTTTAGTTCACACATGTCAAGATGAGACTTTTGGTCCCTAAAATCATCTACCTCAATGCACCATCCAGCTAGGAAGTACAAGTGGAGGCCAGGTCAACGTAGCAGTGTCTGTAACCCTCAAGACCACACATCATCAAATGTCATGCTGTCAAACTGATGGGTTGAAATGGAGAAACATATCTGTTGGCTTTTCTGAAGTACTACTTTACTGCTGCAGTGCTTAAACAAACCACACCACCACCCTCTGGGATAAGGAGTATCCCAGCATTTCCAAAGTGAATATAAAGCATCGAAAGAAGTAAAAGGATGTATTGATCCATTGGATCTACTAAAATTTTTGGCATTACAGTGCTTAATCTTTAGGCCTTCCAGAGCAGAATCCAGAACTCATGCCAGGTGCCCAGATTCTGTTTATACTGTACAGTATCATGCACCTCAAAGTAGGATCTAAAAATATAGCCTATTGCAGAAAGAGTTGCCCATAGTCAGCACGTTCAACCTGCCTTTACCTGGGGATACCCAATAGAAGGTAACTGAAATCTTGACCCTGTCTGGGCTTTGAATTCAATTAGAGATTCAGCATTTCCTCTATAAGGTAATCTCATGTCTAGAGACTTGGCTCAGGAACCTGGGACTCAGCCTTCCAAGTGTTTCCCCTGGGGTATTTGCAAGATATAGCACTTGCACTGACAAGCACTGAGGAGCCAAGGCCTTTTACTGGAATATAGCATTGAGTGACTCACTGAAAGTTGCACACCAACTTCTGGCAGAACCAACATTGTCTATTGAGTCTCACGCTAGAGCCTTCAGGAGAAAGCATGTTCTCCATAGCGTCTCTTCTAGAGTTAAAATGCTGTATGAGTAAGAGGATGCTGTGGGTAAGCAGAAGGCAGCCTGGAGCCGAGGTTCTCCATTTCTTGCATACATGTTCTAGACACTAGTAATTTTTCCAAAACATGGACTAAGGGTATTTTACCTCCAACCATAAACTGAGCTAGACTAGTGCAGTCAAAAGGTGTTACACCTGCTCAGATCACACTAGGAAAAATAGGCTCTAGAGCTTGTACCAAGTCTTGGGTTGGAGATAGACAACTGCCCAGGAAGCTCAGCAAAGGACAGAGCGTCATGGCATATTTCTCAACCAGAACGTTAATTCTGCCTAATGCTCAGAGGAAGGTTGTTTTAGGAATGTTCAGAGTTAGATTGGCGCTCATTACTTCCACTTTATGTGGCAGTTTCTCAAATCTGAAAAAAATGTGATGAAACTAGTCAGAAGGCTTATGCTTAGCACCAGAGCCTGACATGCAAGAGTCATAGAATCACAGAATGGTTTGGGCTGGAAGGGACCTTCAAAGATCATCTAGTCCAAAACCCCTGTCATGGACAGGGGCACCTTTCACTAGATCATGTCGACCAAAGTTCCATCCAACCTGATCTTGAACACTTCCAAAGATGGGGTATCCACAACTCCTCTGGGCAACCTGTTCCAGTGTCTCACCACTCTCATTGTAAAATATTTCTTTCCTATGTCCAGCTTAAAACTGCCATTTTTCAGTTTAAAACCATTGTGCCTTTTCCTGTCACTACAGGGCCTGGTAAAAAGTCTTTCTCTGTCTTTCTTATAAGCCCCCTTGATATAATGAAAGGCCAGAATAAAGTCTCCTTGGAGCCTTCTCTGCTCCAGGCTGAACAACCCCAACTCTCTCAGCCTTTCTTCAAAGGCCCTTCTTTCTAGAACTGTCCTCTCTGAATGATGGCTATACCCATCAGCAAGGCACTGCTTGACTTGCTTGAGCAAACGCTACAAACTGCACACTTGCCTCTTGCAATAAAGGCTTACCTTTGTAGAAGGGACTTCTTGAGTTTTAGCTCTGAGCTTGTTTACTTGACTCTCAGCAATATCTGCCCTTTCCTCAGCCTCTTCTAGCTTATGCTGTGCTTTTCTGAATTTGGACAGATTAGTATTGGCTTGTTCATCCTGAAATGGCAAAACAAAGAAACTAAAAGTGTTAAACTGACAGTCCTAGAAAATAGTAAACAAGTATTTGCTTCAGTTTAGTGACTCACAGCTTCCTCAGCTTGTCTTTTGTATGATTTGATTTTCGTCTGCAGTTTATCTACCAGGTCTTGTAACCTCATCATGTTCTTCCTGTGTTCTTCATTCTGTGGAAAGGGAATGTTCAATTATACATCTGTGGGAGACAAAACATCAGGAGAATTGCTTTCTATTTATACCCACCTGGAAAGTAAGCTCTTTGACACGCCGTTCATATTTGCGGATGTTTTTCATAGCCTCTGCCGATTGCTTATGTTCTTCTTCTAGCTCAGCTTCTAACTCTTGGATCTGGTGAATCAATCAACAATTGGCTTGAGCCCTCACACAGGACTCTCAGAAAAAAGGTATCTGACACTCATGTTCAGTGCTGGTACCCACCCTGGACTCCATCTTCAAGAGTTGTTTCTTGCCTCCCTTCAGCGCCAACTGCTCAGCCTCATCCAGACGGTGCTGCAGGTTCTTCACTGTCTGGTCTAGGTTCTTCTTCATTCTCTCCAGGTGGGTGCTGGTGTCCTGCTCTTTCTTCAGCTCTTCTGCCATCATGGCTGCCTTGGAAGGGAGATAACACAAGAAACTGGAAGAATGTGAACAAACAGTGCACGCTGTGCATCATCTGAGGATCTATGCCTGATTCCAAAAAAATTCCTGCTACCGCATTTCCTCTTCATTTTTTTCTGTGACATGATAGTGGCAGAAACACGATAGGAAATAGCAGAAAAAAGGATTGGAAAAAATCTGCCTTGCTGCACACGCGGAGTTTGGAATGACAGAAAGGGTAAATGCTCTGTCCCCCTGTATGGTCATTATTGTGACCTTCATTGACACCCAGGTGCTGAGGGGTAGAGCAGGAGCCACAGAAAAGCTTGGGAGCAGAGCATGGCACAGCTGAAAGGCTTCTCTGCGTAACGCACATGGAGTGTGGTGGAGTCTGCGTGCTGTGCCTTAGTGCGTTCCCTATTATTGCCACAAAAGCCTGGATGGCTAGTGTTACAAGGCAGAAAGTAGCTTAAAACTATCTGAGTTATTGAAGACAAAACTAGAATATATTTTGCTCTCAAACATTTGGTTCCTACACAATCAAATTAAGCAGTTTGGTAGAAAATTGAGTGACATTACTTACAGATAATGTAAAATTCAACAAATTGCTTTGGCAGCAACATACCTGAAAAGGTCTAAATTGAAAAATGTGCAAATGAAATAATGCCATTAGAAATTTTATATATATATATATATACATACACAAATGTGAGTGTGTGTGTGTGCATAATTCATTGCAATGCTCTATTTCTGTTTTATTATTTATTTCTGTATTTATTACTTATTTATAAGCAGAATACAAATTATGCAATCTTTTTTTCATTTTCATGAGCAAGTGGAGAAGTTTTCTTTCTATTTTAATTCCAAATAATGTTTTTAAGTGTTAAGATTTTGTTATGACCCTATGAATCAAAAATCACTGGCAGGTTGAGTCCCAAGATACACCAGCCCTCTTGCCTGGCTGAGCTTCACTGGCCTTGTGCAGGAGCATATACCACAAATTTTGAATCGAAATTCACAATTCTCATTTTAAAAGTTCTTAAATAATATTTTGAAAACAAAAATATTTAAATATATTAGACACTTTGTTGGTTACAATACTGCATGATTTTTTTGTGGTTTATATTTTCATGCAGCATTGGAGAAATTTATTTGTTTCAGACTGACTAAATGTGGGTTTAGTTCATTATAATGACAACAGCCCCAATAACTCGTCTGTCAGCAGGACAAGTTCCCTGTTGTTCTAACCCTCCTCTGACACGTAGGCTCTGCAATCTGGCCCACAGAATGGTTCTTTGTCCAACTTGTGACAAGAGTATTTACATTAACTTCCAGCAGCAATGCTGTTGTGAAGCCCTGAAAATTCAAAGAGAAAAACACAGTAACATCCTCACATCTGTGATTGCCTTCTTTGCTCGCTCTTCAGCATTTTTTGCTTCATTAGTAATATCTTCCATCTCAGTTTGGATTTGTGCCATATCAGTTTCAAGCTTCTTTTTTGTATTGAAAAGGCTGGTGTTCTATGAAGAAGAAAAAGAGAAGCTTTGAGTGTCTGTCTATGGTCTCTCACGCATAAAGATCATTACTATTACTATTTATTCTTACTCTGTGAATTTCTGCACCCAAAAAACATGTCTGTCTTAGCAAAGCAAAATACCTGGGTATGGAGGAGCTGCACATGTTCAGTGGCATCCAGGAGCTCCTGCTCAGCCACTTTCCTCGACCGCTCCGACTGCTCCAGGGCTGCCCGTAGCTCCTCAACTTCTGCCTGCAGCAGATTTGCTCTGCGCTCCACCATGGCCACCTGCTCCTTCAGGTCCTTCTGTGTCCTGAGAGCATCATCCAAGTGCAGCTGCATGTCCTAAATATGAAAAGCCAGTTTTGTCCTAATGAATTTCTCAGATACTGCGCTTAAAAATAAATCAACCAGAAAGGTAAACCAAGACCTTGAGGACTCCCTGGATGCTGTGCAGGTGTTTCTGTGCCTCAGCAGCCTGGTGGTTGGCGTGGCTCAGCTGGATCTCCATTTCATTCAGGTCTCCCTCCATCTTCTTCTTCAGCCTTAAGGATTCACTTCTGCTCTTGATCTCAGCATCCAAAACACCCTGCATTGTCTCCACAGTCCTTTGATGGTTCTTTTTTAACTGACTGATCTCCTCATCTTTCTCGGCAATCTTTCTGTTGATTTCTGATTTAATCTCAGTCAGTTCTCGGTTGACACCAAGGATTTTGACCTCTTCATGCTCAAGGGATGCCTTTAAAAGAAAAAGGGAAAAAAACTCACAAAGTAACATTTCAGAGAACATTAATCATCGTGTTGTTACTCAGTGACTTCATACAAACTCCTGAAGTTTGTGGCAATCAACCTTGCACACAGCCACTGCCCAGGAGAGAGAACAGAAAGCTATTCAGACTGCTCTCTACTTTTTCCAGCACTCACCTCTGCCTCTTCCAGAGCTAACCGCAGCTCAGATTTTTCTACTTCAGCTTGCTTTTTGGCTTTCTCAAGGTCTCTGATCATGTTGCCATTTTCAGTAATTTTTTCGGCCACATCAGTTATTTCCTCTGAGAGATAAGAATGACATCAGCCTGTGGCAGCCAGAGAAGCTGAACTCCATGCTTTGTGACTTGTGTTCAACACCTCTTTTGTATACCTGCATATATACATACGTATACACATATATACATGTGTACACAGTTGTATATATATATATGTATGTACAGACAAAACCAGATACAGCCAACTCATGCAGGATGACATAATCACAGGTGTGGTTCCATAGCCCACCTCACCTGCAAAACCTGGAAGATACCTGCATGTGTTTATGTCTCTGGGTAGGCCATCAGGGTGACACTATAGGTCTTGTCATTATATGTTCACAGTGCATCTATAAAATTCACTCTCACAAGCTGTACAGCCTCTTGAGGGCACCACTGGGAGTGGTACCTAAATGCCCTTGATCTTACATCTTTGCAGCAGATAATGGAAAGCCAAGACATTTATTAGGTTAGTCACTTTACAAGCTTGCTCGACACCTTTTTGGTGAGACATTTATATTCTCCATTAAAATGGAGAGAATAGTAATGACAGAGTCCTGTAACTTAGGATTCACGCTTGTAGAGCATGCCTCATGGTAGGGCTGTGAACAGCTAATGAGAAACCAGAGGCAAACACTTACGCCTGAGAGTCTTGTTTTCCCGTTTGATGGTTTCAAGCTGATCTAAGGTTTCCTCATAAGCATTTTTCACTTTGAAAAGCTCTGCGTTCAGCGTGCGCGATTCTTTACAGAGAGCTTCCCGCTCCAGCTGGCTCTCCTCATACTTTCCCTTCCATTCTGCCACGACCTGAAAGACATCATATTTCATTCTCTGCTAGTACTGAAAATGTTTTTTTGTGTGTGTGTTTATTTTCTGTACTAGACAAATACCTCAGTCTCTGAAAACAGGACGAATTCCTATTGCCATGCTGTAGAGGAGCTTATAACTGTTAGACTCAACTTGATTTCAGTATTGACTTAAATAGGGAGTATTAATCTGGCCTTCTAGGAAGGCTGGACTTAAAAGATACTGTGCTCACTTATCACCTTATCAAAGTTCTGCTGTTTCTTGTCAAGGGCAGCTGCCAATGTGTTTGCTCTCTCTATGTCCACTGTCAGATCCTCCACCTCTCCCTGCAACTTCAACTTCATCTTCTCCAAGGAGGCACACTTTGAATTCACAGTCTCCACCTGCTGCCCTGCTTCCTGGAGACGCTGAGAGAGTTTTTTCCTTAAGGAATATAAATTAAAAAAGCATATTATTCAAAAACTGCGTGTATTATGTACATAATTTAGTGAGTACAATATCAGAAATAATTTTTTTAATTAAGTGTATATGCCAATAAAATAATTTAGGTCAGGCTAATAAAAGTAGGTCTGTGTTCTGCACAATGTACATTAATGTCTGGACAGTTCATCCTATCTATCATGTACTTGGCCTCCTCCAGCTCCTCCGTGCGCTGAATAGCTTCCATCTCGTATTTGGTTCTCCACTGGGCCACTTCGCTGTTGGCCTTGGACAGGGCACGCAGCAGCTCCCCCTTGGCTTCCTGCTCCTCCTCGTATTGTTCCCGGAGCAAGTCACAGTCATGGCGAGCAGACTGCAAGGCGTGGGCCAGGGTGTTCTTGGCCTAAAAATTACCCATAATATCATGTAGTTATGTTAGCTATGATGAGCAGGTGACCCCATGACCTTGCAAACTGAAAATATGGTCACTGCAGCTTGGGCAGAAGACAAAGGGACAGATGTTTATAAGTGTTGAACAACTTTTTGCAAATCTACCACCAGAAAAGACCAAGACTGGTGCTCTCACCTTGGCATATGCTGTAGCTTTTCTTCCCTATAGAAGCAAGAAATCACATTGACCATGGCTTTAAAGTTAAAAAACATGCAAACAAATTAACCAAACATGAAACCACTTTTAATGTGTCAGAGACCTCCTTAGCAAAGCACTTAAACACAGTGTTCACTGTACACATTCTGCCCAGTAGCAATTTTATTGTGTTAGACTGTAGGCAACAATACCTACAAGCTTCCCAAAGTGTTTTTTAAACAAACTGAGGGTCTGATACATTTTGAAGCCTTAGCATGTGCTCGGTAGATAGCACTACCTTGATCTCTTCCTCTAGCTGCCTTTTAAGTTCTTCTATTTGCTGTGTAATTGCCTGCTTGCTTCTGGACAGTTGCAATGTTACGGTTTCTTTCTCTTCAAGTTGACGGCTTAATTCACCTGTGACAAGAGAAGTTTCATAATGTCCAGTTTAATCAACCTGAAAACATTCATATACAAATAATAATCAGTAACAGACAAGTGGAATCACACAAGGATGTTTTTGTCAGTTGTTACCTCTAGGTATGTACTTTTACCATTCTTATTTTACTGTTCTCATTGCATATATTTTTTTCCATGTCATCTTTACTCTTAGATGATTTCATTATTAATGCAGGGCTTAGTAATGAAATTATGAGACAGATATGTCTCCTCCAACACTTATCTGTTCTATCATCTCCTTCAACATTACTCTTATTCTGCTTTAATCATGTGTTTTACTCTTCATTCAGACTTCTATATACACATGCTTAAGCCACTATTGTCTCAGTTTGAACTACTTCAGTGCATAGCACTTAGTTTCTCTACAGTTTTCAAACATTCCTTTCTCTTTCCTTTCTTGTTTGTTACACCTAAATTTCTTCTATACTGAAATCCTTTTGTAAAAGAACATTAGGGAAATTGGCAAACCTGTCTCTAGGTCTAGATGTTTCTCTTCAAGTTGTATCACTCTTTCTAGCTTATTTGGTGTCTTTTTCCTATTCCATTTTACCATATCTTCTATTAAACACTTTAATACTCTCTACGCATTGCACAGGTTTAGTAATTTCTTCTTCTTTCTTACGCCTGTTATCAATGTTTACTTGACCTCTTCTTTCTCTATTTGTCTGCTCTGGAAACTTCCTCTTCTCTGCTGTTCATCTGCTGGGTTACTTGGCCTGCATAGGGAACTTTCACCTTTTTCCATTTTCTTCCTTTTCTCCTAAACCCCCTTCATAACATTTAGTAATATTCTTACCAGCTCAAGGTAGGTTTCCCTACTTTTTTCCACACAGGCATTTGCAATATATAGCACAATATATAGTTTGGGCACCCGGTGCTACAAGGAACTTGATTCATCACTGCTGCCAGAGGACCAGAGCTACCTGTGCTCCATCAGGACTGGGTGACTGGCACATGTTATTTTCTCCTGCCCATATCTGAGCGACTCCCCATCGTCTCCTAATTTAGGGATTAATGTTAGTGCTGCCAATGCCATTTTTGCCTGTTGGCAATTTGACTTAAGGCAGGCATCAAGGAGGCCATCCTTTAGTGCTAGCTAAGAGCTGAGGTAGCACAAAGGCTATTTAGTTTACCTGTCTCATTCCTATTCTATTAAATGTTTGAAGCAGATTGTAGAAGTCCAGCCCACAACTGTTCTTCCTTCCAGTCGCCCAAGATCTGCAGCTATCTGTCTCACATATTCTGGTGTCATTTCTTTCAGTGTAACAAGACTAGTTTAATCTGCAGTACCTCTTTGTCATGGGACAGTGGTAATAGTCATTGTATATGCTGCTATTACCACCTCCTCTTCTTTTTTCCATTCATATGTATTATCCCAATAAGTGTTTTCTCCTGACTCCTGTTATAATTTTCCATCACTTCCTGAAGATCAGCAGGTTTTTTTATTTTTGCATCTTGATCTGCTTTTTGCAAGCATCTAATTTTAGTTTCACACTTTTTATGATCAGTTCCCTTTGGAGCTCTCCCTTGCTCTGAGGCATTGCACAGTATATTTTAATCCTTCAAAATGCTTCTGTTGTTTTTCTTTCTTTTTCTAAATTCACCTGACTCTTTAATTCCAGTTGTATCCCTTAGTATATTTTTGAGCCATTAGATGATATTTCTTTTCTAAAAACAAATTTGCTTTAGAAAATTTGCTTAATTTTTTCTTCTAAAACACAGTTTTCATATTGAAGAAGTATGATTTTACACCATCAAACTAGCTCAGCTGACACAAAATGCTTTAGCAGCTTCCCCTAATCGATTCTGTGATACAAGAGTTGTATCCTAAAGTTTCATTCCATAAGCTTTACAATAACTGGAAAACATTTATTCTACATCACTGTCTCTCCTGTGGGCTGAACACCTCTCTCATTTTTGGAGAGGTGCTTATAGCCCATGCTGTCATCTCTAGAATTCTTGGGTCTTCTTGTAGCCCTTCAGTATCATCTTTTTCAGACTTTTCCTGAGCCATTTGAGATTTTTCTTAAGCTTTCAATTTCATTCTAAGGTTCCTCTTGAGGAATTATTCATTGCATAACGAAATTACAACAAACCGGTCAGATTTATAGAATCACCTTGCAAGCATGATCACTTCAAAAAGATCACTCAGAAGAAAAGAAGAAAGAATTTGGTTATGGTCTGTGTGTTCCCACGTGATATTCTCCATCAAAAGGCATTGTCAATTCCCTTTTCCCTTATAAAGGATGGAGATGAGGGAGTCACAGATCACAACCAGTATTTATTTGAACATCTTTTATTAATTAAGTTGCTATAGTTATTAGACTTAAGCTGTTATTATTAATGCCAGGCAACTTCGAACACAGCACATTCACATATTTCTTCACAGTTCACTCACACAGACACTTCACCCACATCTCCCTAGTAGGAGTAACACCCGAAGGCCAACCCCAGTTCTTTGGTCAGAAGCAGAGGATCACACTGATGGACCAATGCTTGGTCAGAAAGACCCTAAGGGGTTCCTGTTTTCATCAGGTGCTATGTATAATCCTGTAGTCTTTGCATATGGCAGCTACCATCCTCTCGGATATGGTCCCAGTTATACAACCCGTTGTTGATGCTGGTGTTTGCCAGTGGCCTTGGGCTGATTTGGCAGGTATTGGTACAGATACTGTACACGCAGAGAACATGTGCACTCTTGAAGAAGAAAGTGCAGTTCTAACAGGTTGCTCAAATAATTTGGGAATGTCCCAAATTCATAGAATGAATCACCAAATTCCTAGACCCCCTGCATGGAATCAGCGAGCTATGTCACAGCATTCTGGGAATTATTTACCTAGTGTCACTCATGAACTCATCTCCTTTCATTTATTTCTAATGATGTCTGTGCCTGTACCAATGAGTCTGAAAGTAGAATACACACTTTGGGAACAATTAGGTCTCACTCATGGTTGATGTTACAGGGTCTCTCTGCTACTGAAGGGAAAAAATACCCCCTCATCAGATCTTTGTGCCTTCCTTACCAGACTCTGTCTGGAGCTGGGCTTTTTGTATCACCATCTCATTCATATTTCTCTGGTTTTCCTCAAATTTGGCTTTCATATCTCTCATCTGGTCTTCCAGGGTGCGGTACATTTTTTCCAGATTAGCCTGAAAGAGAGTAAGTGGAATCCGTGTATGCGTGTTTGTATCACATTAAACTCCCATTGCCAATTCAAGTATTTCATTTATAAAGAAACACCTTAGACTTAGAAACGGTCTCTGTACTATTGGCCAAGTCTGCAATCTCCATCTTCAGCTCACTCTTCTCCTTCTCCAGCTTCTGCTTCACTCGCTGCAGGTTGTCGATCTGCTCCCCAAGCTCAGCTGTGCTGTCCGCATGCTTCTTCCGCAGGGCGGCAGCCGTGGCTTCGTGCTGCAGCGTGGCCTCTTCAAGGTCACGGCGCATCTTCTGAAATTCTGCCTCACGCTTCTTGTCAAGTTCGGTTTGAGCAGTGGTGGCTCCTCCAGCCTCTTCAAGTCTTTGGCTGATTTCCTCAAGTTCATTAGCCAGCTCGTCACAATGCTTCTCTGCTTTTGCCCGCATCGCTTTCTCACTCATAGTCTCCTCTTCTAGCTCTGCAACACAGGCCTATATAATCAGGAATTAATAAGGGAACAGATAATTCAATGCTTAGGTTAATGTATAACTGACATAGAATATCAAGCACATTGTTTTGGAGACTATAAGCAAAACAAAGTCCCCTTGAATTTTAATGTTTTGCCATGGTAGGCAAAGGCAAAACATTTTCCAACAGGAAAAGACCTATGGATCAACTCATACTAATCATACTAACTACAATCATACTACAAACTACAATACTACAATCAATCCAACTACAGTACTACAATCATACTAACTTTAGATCACAGCTTTCTGTTGTGTGGAGAAAAATACTACAGTGTATCAAGATAATTACTGTGACAGCGTCAGAGATTTTATCTGTGACCAACTGTAGATAAGCATTACTAATGTTACTACAGTTTAAACAAGCGAACAGTATTGATGAAGTAGTTACATAAAGTCACTTGCCTGTAATTCTCTGATCTTCTTCTGCAATTGAATAACTGAATTCTGCTGTTCCTCAATTTTATTTTGCATCTGGTTAAATTCAAAGTCTTTCCTGTGAAGGAAATGTTGTTTTAATAAAAAGAAAGTATGTCCAATTAAAAACAAATAGTAAATTTGTCACTGATTTTTTTTTTCCTCATACTTCCTTAATTTCTGATCTAGATGTTGTTTATCATTCTCCAGCTCCACTATGGTTTCCTGGGCAAGTTTCAAGTCTCCCTCAAGCTTCCTCTTTGCTCGTTCAAGATCCATACAGACTTTTCTTTCCTTTTCTAAAGATCCTTCAACCTGTGACATAAACATATATAAAGATTACTGACAGAACAACTGAAGAATCTGCCCCTTCTCCATGTGTTGAACATGCTCACATGGTTCACTTGTTGCTCCAGCTTGATCCTGGCTTTGGTGAGGGTATTAACTTTGTCTTCCTCTATTTGCAGGTCATCCAGTGCCTGCTGGTGGCATTCTTGCAGGGCCTTCTTCTCCTTGACTAACTTCACAACAGTCTCATCCAAACCTGTCATTTCTTCAGTTAAATTTTTAACCTATTGTAAGGAAAAATACTTGAAGGTCACTAATAATTTTGGCTTTTATATAGGCTAGTGATCACACAAAGGCAATAAACTCATTGCTAGACTACCAAAGAGACTTAATTAGTTGTGTTATATGGTCAAACTATAAACCTCTCTGCTTATGTATCAGCCCATCTGAGGTCCCAAAGCAATTCTGAATTTTGATTTTAATGCATTTTTGTATGCTTATGAGTTGGTTTTCCTGCACAACAGAGGTGACCGAATTTAACACAAGGCCAATAGATTTCCTTATACAACATCATGTTATTGTTTAAGTTGACTACACCTTTACATCCTATATATAGACTGAGCAACTATTATTAAACATGCAAATAGCAGAAATTAAAAGTACCTTGTTTTCTGTGGCATGCTTTTCCTTTTCAGCCTTGGCCAATGTTAACTCAAGGTCATCAATATCTTTCTTCAGCGCAGAGCATTCATCCTCCAGTTTCCTCTTTCTGGCTGCCAGATCAGCATTTATCTCTTCTTCATCTTCCAGTTTTTCCATTACTTCCTTTATTCTTGCTTCCATCTGGAATTTTATTTTGATCAGCTGGTCACATCTTTCTTCAGCATCAGCTAAATTTTCATTTTCCTTTTTAGAGAAAACAGAAATGTGTTTCATTGTCACACATTGGAACTGACACTTGCAGAAATCACCTGTTCATTATGCAATTGGAACATGAAATAAAAGAATCTCCACTCAGCCCTTTCCTGAACAATCAGACAAAATTGATGTAAACTGAGGAGCCAAAAATGGTTTTAAATCACGTACAGTCTGTACTTGGAGCTGCAGGTCCTTCTTCTCCTGCACCAGAGTCACCAGTTTTTCTTCCAGTTCTTTCCTCTTGGTTTCTGATTTAGTTAGTTCTTCTTTCATTCTCTGAAACTCTTCCTTCATCGTGGCCATTTCTTTCTCAGTTTCCACACTTTTTAAGAGAGGTTTTATCTTGAAGTACAACTTCATCCAGGGCCAGTGCTTAACGTTCATGAATGCACGGATGTTGTACTGAATGCAGAAGATGGACTCCCTGAAATCAAAGCGATCCATCAGTACTGTGAAAAAAGCACATCTTTGAGAATCAAGACCTCACAGAAGACACACACTTTCGGTATAACATTCTTTTCAATTCAAGTCTCCTGAGGTATCCCCTGCATAAAGCCTGTGTCTGCATGATCAGTTGTCCTAAGCAATCATCTCGCATCTCTTCCAGGACACCTAGCAAACCTGCCTTGAAGAACACCTGCAATCAAAGAACAGAGATCAGTCATTGCTGGGCTTATATTTTAGTGCAATGAATGATTTCTCATTGTGTGGAAAAATCAAATGTTTACCTTAGTGTGTCCAAATTTGTACTGAGTATGATCTATCTCAATTGAAGACAGCAACTTTTCACATGCCTTCTTGCTATCAATAAACTGTCCTTCTGGAATGACACCAGCATTCAGAAGGCGGTATCTGACAAAGTAATGGAAAAACGCTTAACTTAGTGTCGGTATCATTTTAGTGCAGAGGATGCTACAAGAACAGCTGTCACTTTGAAGATGCAGAGGAAGGCTGAGTCTGACTCACACCTCCAGCCTTAAATAGCAAACTAGTAAGAAGCGGGTCAGTTCAGTGGGTTCCCAGCATGTGTTACAGCCCTCACTGAGACTGCACGGTCTGTTCTCCAGACCTGAGACACTCTGCTCATCTGTGTCAGTCGTTTATACAAATCTAGGTGCCAGCTCACTGTGTTAGCTTTACATTCAAAAAATTAATGGATTTTAAGAATAGGTGGACTGCTGCAATTATCTAATCTGAACTCCTGTATAAACACAGACACACAGTCCTTCCACAGTGCCTTGTTTACGCGGCCCCCATCTTGTGATTAATCTAGTACATATTTTTTAAAAAAGAAATTTCAATCTTATTTGAAGCCTTCAAACCTTCGGAGTGTCCCAGGTAAGTTATTCACCCTCACTGTAGGAAATGTATACTTCACTTCTACCTTGACAACATCCTTTTTCAGGTCCCACCCTTGGACCTTTGCTTTGAGTCTGTCTCTTAGGTGACAGGTTCCTGCATATTCAGAAATCTTTACACCTGTAGGTTCTCTACACCCAAAGGATCTGTTAACATACAGTTTCATGAGTTAAATAGTTTAACTCTCTCACTGCACTTGAGTTCACACTTATCCTGTAGCTCTTTTATGAACTGTATCCAGCTTCTTGCATTCCTCCTGAAGTACGTAAAACAGAATTAGACATAGTATCTAGCAATGGACTTCCTAATGCTACGTTGAGAGATTATTCCACCCCCTATTCTTTTCAGCATGCCTCTGTTTACCCATACACAAATCTGCCCACCCACATCACTGCCTTGGGAAGTCTTCAGTTAGTGCCCAAAATGCCACTGCCACCCTTTTCAATGTCCCTGCTGTCCAGCATACCTTGTTCAGTGCTGTAAGCATGGGGTACGTACTTTGTTGTTAGAGGTCTGACCCTACATTTGCCTTTGTTCAAATACAAGAAGCAGATGAACCCAGATGGGTTGCCCTAAATTTAGCAACCCTTTATAAATGTCTTATTTGCATGGCAGTTCCTCAGTTAAAATTGTTTGGCTGTTTGGTTTTTTAATCTATAAATTACTGTAGTTAAGGTGCTATAGAAATGTTACCATGTGGAAACATTAGCCCTGTACAAAATCAGAGTGCCACATGGAACTAATTTAGATGTCCTGCAAAAGTCTGTTTTGTTAATGTAGCTACATTTGCCAGTCAGGTTTGTAATTTCATAAAAAAGTGGTATCAGGTTTAACACAACTTCCTCTCAGTAAAACCATTCTAATTAGAATTATTTAAACAACACTCTTCAAACTACTACTAGATAGCAGTTAAATATAGGACATGGTAGAGACCACCCTCCATATTTTTGCTGAAACGTGCTTGTGTCAAATTTGAGAATTTAAGCAAAGAATGCCCAAATATTCAGATGAACATGAATGAAGTGAAGATAGGTTTTGGCATACAGTATTCAGGATGACATTTGGGTGGGCATTGCCCACACAGACCCTGCTATTAGGTATGTCTTCATACTTTCCACAGTTGTTATACATTAAAATAGTCTTTTCCTAAGAACTATATCATTGACTTGTTTAGAAAGACTCTTGTCTCAAATGAATTTGGCTCGATGCAAACTCAAGAAAGTTATTACACACCTTTGTTTAAAATCCCCATATAATATCTTGTTAGGAAATCCTTTCCTGCAGATTCGAATGCCTTCCAGAACACCGTTACATCTCAGCTGGTGCAGAACAAGCTTGTGATCCATCAGGCCTACAACAGAGCAACATGGGGATATATTGATTTTTCTGGCATTGGTCAATTGGTCATTCTGCCAATTTCTAATCTATGTTTTATGCATTACCTGGAGTCTTTGTTTCATTGGGAATGATACAACGCACAAAATGAGGATGAGTTGTTCGCAAGTTGGACATGAGCTTATTTAGATTTTCCTGTAAAAAAGAGATCATTCGCAATCTCTATATTACTTCAAGACATAATGCAAATATTCTCAATACGATTTGACCCTAATGAAAAATAAAAATTCAGAAGTTTTTCCTTACTCTTCTAGTGAATATTCTACAATCCTGTATAGGCATCAGAAAAGTAAATAGCTACAATACAATTGATAAACTTTCCTCCTGTCTTAAAATGGAAACGTGTCCTTAGTTGTTAGAAGTTAATCATAAGAGCTGTTAAACAGGATGAGGATGGAAAGAAATGAATGATATTCTGGGATATCAATAATGGTCTTTCTTGATCAAATGAACTGTTGATGAAATGAATGAATGGGTTGATTTGTTGTTTTTATTACTTTGCTATATTAGTTATGCATAAATAAAAGAGAATTGAGCCACAAAATCCATGTTTGTCTATGACATCAGAAGTCATCTGCTCTGCAGGATAGTTTTTGTTACCATTGCATTTCTTTAATCATCCCATCCAGTAATAACATTATCTGAGTATGGTCCACATCACAGCCAGGTGGATGCTGCACTCCTCACCCTGCCAGGAAGGGCTGAGCCTGTTCCTGGCCCCAGAACATAGATGTGTCACAGCAGCATCAAGGGGCTGCAAAATGTAGTTTGTGTTGCTCACGCTGACTGCAAGGCACTGGTTGCCACACAACGCCCTGTACTCAGAGAGACACATCCTGGAAGAAGCCAATTACAGCCAAATAAGGGAATGATGCTGTTAGCACCAAAGGTCAAAGCCGAAACAGTCTTCGGGCTGTCTTGAAACTGTGCAACCTGATCAAAGCACTTGACTTCCCTTCTCCACCATCATCCTATTGGACCTCATCAGCAAAGCAGAATTCAAATTAATCTTTACTAGATCCCAAAGGTAACTTTCCACAGTATCATATGGCAACAGAGAAAGTGGGAATGGTGAACTAGTGACAGGACTGCCTTCTTGGTGTCTTCTGCAGCTGACCCATGCTGTGCCAGAGAACACACCTACCCGAAAGAGTACAGAGACCGTTTGGAAGGAAGAGCCCTTTTTCTTGGTTCCTTTCTTCTTAATACCACCACCTTCAGCTGGAAAATGAGATGACAGTCCAACTGAGGTACTGCTGCAGATCCCTTTGACAGCATTATAATAACATAGAGCATGAATGCTCAACACTGATTCAAGTCAGGCGATTGCTACAGTTGGAAAAACAAAACAGAAAACATACATAATCCTCTGACCTTACCTTCATCTACGGAAGGAAAGGTGGCATAAAGATTGCATAGAATTTTCATAGATGATTTCTGATACAGGCCCACAACAGTTTCGTTCAGGGGGTCTTTGTTCTTCTCAAGCCAGCCAGAGATGTTGTAGTCCACCGTGCCAGCGTAGTGCACCAAAGAGAAGTGGGCCTCAGCCTTGCCTTTGCCAGGCTTAGGCTTCTGGAAATTGCTGGATTTGCCCAGATGCTGGTCATAGAGCTTGTTCTTGAAAGAGGTGTCAGTTGCCTTGGGGAACATGCACTCCTCTTCCAGGATGGAGAAGATGCCCATAGGCTGAATAGAAAAAAGGTTTTCAAAAGGGATTCATTCAAGTCATAATAATATGGAGTGAAAGAAATGCTAAAATTAAAGTATTGGAGGTATTTTATAGAGAATTAGCTTAGGAGGAGCAGGTAAGTAAGATTTTTTGTGAACAGCTGGGAAGATATTCAAAAGCACCAGATTTTTGTAAATAGGGTTTTGAACTATGCAGACGTTGTCTGGGAAACAAAGCAAGCCGAGCAAAAACTGTGCAGTAACTTCCTAGAACAGTGACTTCTCCTTATCCAGAAGGAGCAAAAAGCAAGCAGAGATGAGGCTTTCTAACATTTGAATTTAACTGAAAGGAAAACCTGAGGAGGAACCAATATGCAAAGATAGAAGACAACAGGGGTAAATATGACAATTGAAATGACAATTTATAATTATGTGGAAGAAAGAAAGACAGAACAGAGAAATAAAAGCAAAATCTTTTTAGAAGACAGAATACATTTGCAGTCAGTGGATAATTAATCAAAAGGGTTATGTTTAAAGGAAGGGAAGAGGTAAGGAGACCTGGAAGCTTCACAGAGACTGTACTGAAGGAACTCAGTACAAACATTCTCAAGAACCCTCTCCAGATCTGATTTGTGTGATTAGAAAACTCACCTTTTCTATAAGCTCAATGCAGGCAGCCAAGTCCATCCCAAAGTCAATGAACTCCCATTCAATTCCTTCCTTCTTGTACTCTTCCTGCTCCAGCACGAACATGTGGTGGTTGAAGAACTGTTGCAGTTTCTCGTTGGTGAAGTTGATGCACAACTGCTCAAAGCTGTTGAACTAATATTTGAGTAAATGTGTTTATATTGTTGAATTGACTCTAATCAATTTATTTTGTAGAGTTCTCAAGGCAAGGTCAGCCAGACTATCCCTGAAGGGTTTGAATAATAGCACAAAAGATATATCATGAGTGGTCCAGGCCTAGAGAAAAGTTGTGCTGTGGAGCACATGGTTGATGTAGCCTGCATTGGTGTTGTTTTTGGGTGACTCTAATGTCATTAAACACAGATTCTGTGAGGAGGGAGGCAGCAGCTTCATGGCTATGCTTCTGCCGTTTCTTTCCTCTCACAAAGTGAGTAATGGATCTACAAAGGCAGAAGCAGCTTCAGGGAGATTTGCCCTGTTCTTGAGGGCGAGGAGGAGGAAAGGTTAGAAAAGTCAAACAAAAGGAAAAAAGCATTTAAAGACAGCCAGAAGTCTGAGAGTGCTATGTAAAACCAAACCTCAAAAATTTCAAAGCCAGCAATATCTAAGATCCCAATAAAGTGCTGTCTCGGTAGCTTCGTATCCAGTTGTTGGTTGATGCGCATCACCATCCACAAGAAGAGTTTTTCATAGACTGACTTGGAAATCGCATTCACTGCCTGGTGCACCTGCACGGAGATGGTTCACACAGCTGTGTCAGGGCACTGCTAGTGCATCACCAGAATAAAATGCCCCTCCACCATGCAGATACTGTCAGCCCACAAAGCACACTAATAGGCCTTAATGGTCCTGACCACCCTCAGCTGTGACCTGCACCCATTCCTGTCTCTTAGGGAGAGGACAGTACCTGCTGCTCCCTGACACTCACCTGATCCACTGTTTGGCCCTTCATGACATATTCATTTCCCACTTTCACCCGGGGATAGCACAAAGCTTTCAGCAAGTCTGCGGAGTTCATGCCCATCAGGTATGCTGCTTTGTCAGCCTCTACAAAACAAAACAAAAAGCTGAAAGTCTTCTTAGCTGGGACTGACAGAATGCATTGGAGCCAGCCAGAGCTCATTCTGAAACCTGGCAAACTGGTTAGCTTTACCTTACCCACAAAGCTTACCAATGTTCTCATTTACCTTTCCAAACAGCCTTGTAGGGCTGGTCCTCATGATTGAGTAGCTACAGCAGCCCCAATAGGTATGGTAAAATCAGTGAGTGCATTGGTGATGGGAAAACAGAGTGTTTTCCCTTTGAGCCACTTCTCCACAATGTCACCCAAGCAGAACAAGTCTGGATGTGTTACCAGAAACTGGCGAACACTACACTAACATGTCCCAGGCACAAGGTCTTTCAGCAGAGTCATCGGGAATAAAGTGGATGCAGAAAGTGGCTCTACAGAAGGCAGTAAGTTGAAGGTTGAACCTCCTTTTTATGTTCATCAAGGAACAACTGCTTCTTTCCTGGAAGACTCTTTGCATTTCTAGTGAAAAATGATATAGAAACAGTTGAAAATACGTCTCTCCAAGCCATTAAGGTATTACCTTCCGTGCCATCTGGCTCTGCCTGCTCCTCACGTGGTTTCTGCTTGAACTTCATGTTACCATGGTGAAGGATTGCCCCTGTCAGCTTGTAAATCCCCATTCTCTCATCGGGGCTGAAGCCCAAAATGTCAATGGCTGCCTGCACATCGGATAGATCAGCTGATTATAACAGTGGTGATGGTAAAAGTGACACTCTCTCTCCTTGCTAAATGTACTCACATCTGTGGCAACAAGCTCCTCCTGGTCATCAATGCTGGCCACAGAAATCTCCCCTTGGCTGATGAAGGGGTAGTCATATGGGTTGGTTGTGATGAGGAGCATCTCTGAAAGGCAAACAAAGGAGTAAGCACCAGATCCTGGCAGCGAAACTGGAACAACAGCTCAAGGTTTCACAGGCTCTTTTTCTCTCTGCATTCCCAAACTCTTGGTTTTCTATTAAGAGACAAGAAAGACAGAGTAAAGCCATTCATCTGCCTTCCACTGGATGAAAAGAAAGTCCCAGGCAGGTTCTCAGTCCTACCAGTTTAATATGCTGTGAACTGGGAGCGGAACATTCAGCACTGGCAGGTTCTGTTCAGCACTTGCTGAACATTCAGCAAGGGCCATCCAAAGAAACAGCTTTTAAGAAAGATACTTTTAGGTAAGACTCATATGTGCTTATCCTCACACATGGAATCATAGAATCATTAAGGTTAGAAAAGACCTCCAAGATCATTAAGTCCAACCATCAACCCAACACCACCATGCCCACTAAACCATGTGCCTAAGTCTACACGTTTTTTGAACACTTCCAATGACGGTGACTCCACCACTTCCCTGGGCAGTCTGTTCCAGTGCTCGACCACTCTTTCAGCCAAGAAATTTTTCCTAATATCCTATCTGGGGTTGTGTGCTGGTGCACATAAGTAATACAAACATGTGTGTTTATCACCATCTAATTGAGGCCAAAATTCACAACTCATTTTCAGTCCTGAATCCTATGGCAGAGTAAGAGCAGAAGTGAAGGTGTGCAGATCTGCAGTAGGGTTATGCAGCATGCAGGAGAGGAAGCCCTCCATACACTGAAGATAAATATGTCTGTTTCCTTGTGCAGACGTGCAGTCCCCTGGCACACAGCAGTCTCTCTGGGAAGGGAAGAAGGAGGTGGTTAAGGTCAGGAGGGCACATAGTGGGAGGACGGGAGTAAGAGCTCCACCTTGGGAAATGTTCTGTGGATAGCTGGGAGGGATGGGCAGAGTGGAGTGAAGATGAATGCAATAGTTGAGTGTGTGGCAAAAGGGTTTTGGACAGATGCAAGGCATGGTTAGGGTATGCCATGGCAGTGGGAAAAGGGGGAAAAGGCTGGAGGGGCTCTACTGGAAACGGGGAAGAACTTTTGCCCATATGATGAAGAGTTCAGATAGATGGTTTGTAGATCAGGGTATCAGGCCATCCTGCACCCAGGGAATTTCTCACCTTTGTATTGAAGATTGTTCATAGGATCTGGCTCATGTAAACTTGACTTTCCATACTAGCAAGAACAGGAAGGTGCAAGGCAGAGTAAATCAGCCACCGCCGCACCTCACCTGCACTCAGTTTGCATTAGAACTTACCCAGGGAAGATAAATTGGAGGTGGAGTAACCCCTAGTGTAACACTGTTTACAGAGACAAAAGTGCAGCTTTGGTAACCCAACCATCATCGATGCTGGAATGCGGATGACAAGCACATGATCAAAGCTTCAGTGCTCTCAAGGCACCTGCCAAAAGGGGAAGCTGGGTGCTTGTGACACATGGCGCTAGGCCAGCAGGTGCCACTGGACCCTCCATCACTGAGCTGGCATATTTAGGGAAAAGTTTCCCATATTGACTTTACTGGAAAATGTCACCAGGTGATGGCTGTCCTTACCAAGCAGTTCAGGCTTCTTATTGGAGAGGATCTGGTAGAAGATGTGGTAGCTTCTCTCAGCTTTCAGCTGGAAGGTGACTCTTGACTTTTCCAGCAAGTCTGTAACATGTATGCACATATAAATTTTTCAAGCTGCTTTATAGTAAAACAGTAAGCCCACCTCATTTACTCACATGTCTCAATGTCACCAGAAGCCAATTTTCCAGAGGTACCAAAATGAATACGAATGAATTTACCCTGGCAAGCAGACAAAAGGTAGTGGTCAGTGCAGCATTCTCAGGGTAACATGTCAGAGTGGTTTTCTCTCTTGAATCTCAGTGACAGCATCTCCAAATCAGTCTGAATTATCTTAGATATTCAAAGACAGATAAAGAGGAACAGTTTGTTGCAGCCCACTCAGCTTTGAGCGTGAAACAGCTGTAAACACATTGGCACCTGACAACCAACCAAGAAGTTTGTCAGCAAGAGCATTTCTCCCAGCCCAGTGGCTCCCAGATGCAAGAATATACAGGGTTTGCCTGACAAGGTTTTGGTAGCGGTGGGGGCTGCAGGGGTGGCTTCTGCGAGAAGCTGCTAGAAGCTTCCCCTGTGTCCAATAGAGCCAATGCCAGCTGGCTACAAGACAGACCCACTGCTGGCGAAGGCTGAGCCCATCAGCGACGGTGGTAACACCTCTAGAAGAAATGAGTTAAGAAGGGGGGGAAAAAAATGGCACGCAGCGTTTGCAGCTGGAGAGAGGAGTGAGAATGTGA
>NW_010562668.1:0-13821 GCF_000687285.1 Phaethon lepturus
CGACTGTGGCCAGACTGAGCTCTAGCTCAGTCTTATTCGTCTATGAAACACTGTCCTAAGGAAGTTTGGATGCTCTGAATATAAAGTTCCATAAAGCAAAACAAGTGCTCCCTTCAGTTTTGATAAAACAATAGTTATTATACATAAGACTGTTCTCTCTGCAGTCCAGGAAAATATCTATGAGAACAAAGTTAGGACCGCTTATTTTGCCTATTATTAATTACAGGAGAATCTACTCTTTAATACATCAAGTTTGACGTAAAAGCATTTATGCTCACCAATGCTGATATTACATCACTGGAGCAGTCTATCATGCTGGGCTGGAGTAGTTTCTATGGCAAATGAAGTTACTTAATGAAGTTTGGATGGCTTGGAAGTGAGTTGTGAAAACACAGCCAGAAATCGTGGGCTGCAGGCAGACACGATGGGGTGGAGTTCAGGGCCCAGGGGAAGCTGGAGATCGGGATATGAGATCAGAACGGGCCCTCCTGCTCTTAGCCTAGTAATCACGGAAGCAGTTCCTAGTTTTAGCTACTGTGACTCTGACAAATCATTAACGATTTTGCTTCTGGTTTTTGTAAGTAATGTGGTTATGAACTGATACAGTTTTGAATTGAAATAATTCTCATTTCTGCACTTTGTCTTGGTTTTCTGTTTGTTGTTCTAACTACTGGGCACTAGAATGACAGCAAGAAACGTTTACAGAGTGTGACCAAATATCACATAATTAAGCAATTTGACATTGGAATGCAGAAAACAAAATGTAACAGTAAGAGACTGGTCTAGATTTCATCTGCTCAAAGTAATAATAAAGACATCAGCAGGGAAATCAGTCATGCACATATATTATTTGTGTGCACTTAAGTTGGACAGATAGGATAATGGATGTGGTATACACCAGATGTTACATTTCCTGAAAATAGATATGTTAAAGGAGCTCACAAGTGGTTGTCAATGCCCCTTTCATTACCCCATCAGTCTAAATTTATCCAGTTGAAATAAACATCTTAGTTTGTCTGAACTTGGGCTTCACCTTTAAATTTTCTGTGCTGCTTTTATGTGCACAAGATAATAGTTAATAAACTCTGCCATGCCATGTTACACCATTTCTTAAATCCTCTCACAGATTAAAAAGATAGCAACTTTCTTGATGTCTCATTTTAAAACAAGAGCAGCAGCCAGGTAGGCACAGCGGTGTTAAAACATAAAAAATGTGTCAAGGCCCACATTTCCATAATAATTTTATCTTGTGCATCACAACATGCAGAAATAACATTCTCAACTGCATGTATGCCCAGCTTGTAGGTGTAGTTACGTCGCTGCACAGAAATGGCTGTTAAAAGTAAGTATTTTATAGAAATTCCTACTGTGAATATACATGTATCTGTAGCAGTTAGATTTTCACAGGATGTTTTGTTTTTTCTGTGGAGTTTGCACTGGAAAATTTCACAATGTCTTTGATACTAGAATAAATCTCCTGCTGAGTTGTTTTTTTAGGTACCTTTTATGTTTTGTAAATCAAGTGCAGACCTCTCAGTGGAGTCGGGATAAAAGAGGAGCTGAAATGGGCTTTAGCACTGGCTGGCATGGTATGTCATGTTCATGAGACTAGACAGTCCCTTCCCGTTCCAGCTAGCTGTGGCTGCATCTGCCTTGTACAGTGTAGTCATCAGAGAACATAACATGATGTTAACGTGTTATCTTCTCTGGCTCTTTATATAAAGCTAGTTCCTACATAGATAAGCTCTTAGAGAGAAATGAACAAAAAGAGGTAATCTTCCTTCTTAGAAGGAAGTGTAGAAGGGAAGTCCCCAGAAGGGACCGAGCTGGAGAGCAACAGGGCATTCAGATAAGTACATTTTTGAGGAAAATTTTGTCTTTTAGAGTCCATTAATAAAGAATTTTGGTATAGTATTCTGTAATGTAGCACTGTAGGTACAGTTGAGAAAGGCTTCTTTATAGAATAGAATCATTTAGGTTAGAAAACACCTTCAAGATCAAGTCCAACCATTAATGAACTATGAAACTATACAATCTTTTGTTGATGTTTAGCACACACCCAAAAAAAAAAAAAGGACTTGTGTTTAGAGATAATTTCTTAACAGGAAAGCTAATAAATTCTACTGAAAGGACAGACAAACTCAAAGGTAAAAAGCACTCTGTAATGTATGTGATAGTTACCAAGGTAGTAGTTGGCCATGCTTTTGCATACAATTCAATAAAAAAATCCATGCAATTGAAGAAGAAATAATAAGGTGTGGATACCTTCAGCATTCTTGTGAAAATGGCTGCTCAGCAACCCAGTGTGTAGAGTGCTGGAAGCATACACTGGTGTTTACACAGGGTGTTGTGGGAAAAGATGTCTTAAACTATGTCATTGCTGCTTTATATAATTTAACAATTCTGTGAAAGTAAGTATCAAGCTTTCACAACTGAACATTCTTATTTCCCATGGTGACTATTACCCCAGTGAACATAGTGGGAGCATATTCATTTCTGTGAACACAACGTCCGACCTCAAATGTAGAGACCCTTGCAGTTTTATCTGGGGGAGGAAAGGAATTTGTGTTTCTGTTGACTATTGTTTTCAACACCAGGAATCCTTTATTAAAAATGCCAGCCAAGGGGGGCAATAAGATTAGGTTATTTGACCTTGTGAGCAATCGTCTTCTCAGTTTAGCATTTAATCTGATAAGGAATAGCCTGCTGTTGACATCAGATTGATAGGAGATGCAGTACTTGGACATTATTTCCATGTGTTTGATGTCTGGATGGCATTCAAGCCTAGTCCAAGGGAAAAGATGCCTGTAGCAGCTGAACACTATTGATGTTGGTGTTATCAGGGTCTTTTTTAGGATGCTGAGAAGTACTTCACTGAAAAAAGGAATAGGATCTGAATAAAGGAGAACTCTGAAAAAGGAAGTACATTTGAGCTGGACAGGGCCTTTGGAGTGTGTGGAATGCACTTGTCAGCAGTTATTTTTGTGCCAATAGGTTAGATAAGTGTTACTGTTTACATACCAATTTGCTCTGTTATTGAATAATTTCTGTAGTAACCAGGGAAACAGTTCCATCGTGTGATAAATTCATTACTCCAGAGATACACATCTTCAGAAAGGAACTTTATATCATCAAGTTACATAGAAGCTTGGAAAATTTACAGCATTTCTTAGACAGGAGATAGGTCCAGTAAATAAACAAAATTGTCCCAGACTTAAGGCTTGGCCACAACCTGTGCATGGTATAAGAAGTCTTCCCCCTGACTAGACTGGGTTTTGGATCTAGTTTTAAGATCTGCTTAATAAAGCCAAGCTCTTGAATTTCTTTTCTGCTGCTTCCATATATATATCTGAACGGAAGCATACAGGCAAGATAAAATTTTGCAGGAGAGGGGCATAATGAATGAGATGAAGATTTTTCTTTTAGTCCGTTATAAAGTCCATGGTACAAGATGAAGGGAAAGACAGAGGCACTTCTGAACTTTGGCTTCTCATGGTGATTTTTCATGGAATACATGAACTCCAATGCCAGTAGAAGCAAACTTTGGTTACTTGCCCTTGAAGCATCTGATTGTATAGAGGAATGGTGGCTTCCAGAAATACATGTTGAATCAGGAGATTACAATCTCCTGAAAGTCCTGGAGATTTTAGCTCTGATTCATTTCTACAGCAAAACCTGGAAGTTTGGCATAAAATTTTCCTTGTTATTTTGACGGTTTTGGAAGGGAAAGAAAAGCCAAAAACATGGCAGAAGAGCAGAAGATTTGACCTGAGGAGTATTAGTAAAGATCAGTGACTGTAGTTGGAATAAAATGGTCTGTGCACATCAGGGTGAGAAGTGCTACAGCTGGAGAAGTTTATATGTCAGATTTAATTTATCGTAATTCAAGGAGGCAATAAATGGTGGACATACAACTGTCAAGTTAGGTAGGAAAGACCTAGCAAAAGGAGTTGCAGGTCTTCAGCACTGATGGGTCTTTCAGTCATGGTGCAATGCCTTTCTATAAATTGTATTTGAAAGGCAAATGCAAGCTATTTGGCTCAGTGCAAGAATTGGTAAAAATCTGTAAGTCCTGCCTAATAAACGTCTTTACTATATCACTGTATGCTCCTATTTAGATTTTGAGCTGTAGCTTTTGTGTTGATGGGTGACCTGACTAAAAGTGTGTGCTATGGCAGCTATAGTTAAGTTTGCAGATTCTTGTTAAATAACTTGCTGACATACCATAGATATATATCTCCCAGGCAGTTAAAACTTGATTTCAGTATATCAAAGCAAATTAGCTAGCTACTTATATAAAAAAGATAAGCCACTTAATAGGTCTAAACTTTTTTTCCCCCCCTTTTGCTATGTGTGATAATTCTGGAAGTCAAAAGCTTTTATAAAATTAGTGGAAGAACTTCATAATGGTTGAAAGCAAGGACTTTCTGTAGCATGTACAATGCATAGCATGATGGGATGCTGAGACTGTTGCAATATGTTTCCTCACATACAGTAATATAGACAATATTCTGTCCAAGTGAAGAAAAGGTAGGAAAAAGGAACATAAAAGCTAAAATCAAGACATTCAAGATGCTAAGTTCTATGCAATCTGTGAAGAAATATGTCTTCAAAATCTTCAGAGCAAAAAAGAAAGAGGAAGCAGCTCTATAATTACTCCAATCAGATAGTATGCCAACAAAAAAGGAACAATTAGTGATGTTTCCCAGTCAGTAGGTATTTCTCCTTAACTGAGTGATCTATTGCAGAGATATGTAATTAGGACCACATAATAATAGGTTTGGTAACTCTATCCCTGTCAAAAAGGGAAGAAAATCCATCCTATTGATAATTGCAGGTTTCTCTGTGTCTCACTTCTTTCCATCCTCCTTTTCTCCTCATCAGATTCTTTAAACATGCCTGGCTTTTGGCTCACCATATTTTAGTTTGAGTCAGTGAACATGTTTATAGAAGGCACTCAATGAGTTAATAAAAAAATAAGAGAGTGTTAGCCATATCATTCAGAGAGAGAAGTTCCCACCTTGTAAAGTGCAAATGAGTAGAAGCTCAAAAAACTCTACCTGTGGTTATTTTAGAAGTACTGTTTGGTGTCCTTTAATTTTTTCTTTTTTTTTTTTTAATATAGACATTACTTTTTGAGAATCCAGTGGTACTATAGGAAACAATGTGGTCTGATGGAAGAAATACTTCATCCTAGCCATTGCTCTGTGTGCTGTATAGGGAATATCATTGGGAAACAGTACCAGGTTTCAGACTGCAAATTGTCTTGCTGATATAAAGAAAACATTTTCTCTGATCTCTTGCCATCTTACCAAATGCTTTGGTCAAAGACGAAATACTACCAGTGAAATATTCCTTCTGCAAAAATACAACAAGATTTCAAGTAGAAGGACACTGGCCCCAGTTGAAGCATAGCCAAAGACTCCATAATTTGCATGTAAACTGATGATGGCAGGTATTTCATTGCTTAAAAAAAAAAAAACCTGAATGACAGGTGACATTGAACATACAAGAAGTGTCTTGAAGCCTAGAAAGAGCCCTGTACATCACTTTTACAGGCTAGACATCATAAGAACCGACAACTTTAGCAACTGAATGTGTCAGCTTGTAACAACTTATAAATGCTGGGATAAAAGTGAGGCAGGTCTTTCAAGTTGTTGACTTCAGTAAAACTTGAGCATTATATCTAGGACTCTGTCTGTTATGGGATTTCAAAATCAAATCTTCAGGTTAAAAACACAAAAAGATGATGCCAATTACTGGGCAAAGAGTTTAACTTAAGAATGGTTAAGAATAACCATTTTGCTGTGCTAGATCTGATGACAGGGATGAATTGTGTGGCACCTTGAGTCATTCTTGAGGTCAGCCAGACACACTATTGAAAAACTTTGCTTAAGAAAGAAAATTTTATCTTCTCACTGCAAAAATACCTCCCCCCACAGAAAGTAACACAGCCTGGCACTAACTCTTACTCTTCTGGAGGAAATTGTTCCTGCTGCAAGTTGCTGGGTACTTGATGGGCGTCAGTTATAAGTAGGCAGGTTTACTGATTGCTTATGTTGGAGTTCTTGGCATCAACTTGGTGTTGGTTCTTGCTTCTTGTTGGAGGAGCTCAGCTAATGTTGCCCATTATGGGCCTGAAATGCACCAGTTTCACACCTGAATTCATCCAGTACCGATAGCATGCAACAGGTGAACTGTGATGAGTTGTTCATGCCTTTTAGTGACACCCCTGTATTCATGTTGGCCACAACTCCACCTCGCCCCAAACCACTCTTTTCGTGGCACTTTGTTTTAGTAGTTTGCAGTAGTTGCCAGTTTGTTTCATTAATCTTGATCTTAATAATCAGCTGAGACCCATGTACAACCTAGGTAGATAGCACCATGACCTGAGTAGTAGGAGGTGCTCCCAGGTATGAACCTGGATAGTGTTAATGGTGAGGGTGGGCTACTGACCAAACTTTGTCCACTCTAATGCTGGTGAAACAATAACTGTGCACTTCTCTTGGCAGTCATGGAAAAAGGTGGCAGAGGAAACCATTTGTGGTGCAAAGGTTGTATTAGTCCTACAAATCCCCTGAACTGTGCTGCATATTCTTGAGCACCATCTACTGGTGCTGTTATTGGAATATTAATGGATATTTGTGGAGTGTACGTTGTTTGCCTCCATCTAAAACCTTAACCATGTGGCATGTGCAGCTTTCCTAAGTAAAGCCATGTTAGTGAAACTAAAATCTGCAGCTATTCACACTGTAAACTAGAAATCTGACTTTGTTACTTGAAAGGAAGACCCTCCCTTTGTATTATTCTTAGCAGCAAGTTCCTTCCTTTCCCAGAAATAACATCTCACTTTTGCTTTATGAGGATAACACGAAGCTGTCTTTAAATAAATAAATAAAAACATCAAGCAATGTCACGCTTGGAACAAAAGTCAATTTTCATTTTTTTAGTTCCACAGACAACTCGTAATGCAAGGGACCTCAGGAAGACGACGTACTTCAGTCTCTCCTTTCAGAGTAGGACTGATCTTCATTTTCAGTCTGGCTGCAAGATCATGAACAAAACAAGCAAGGAGTTTCACGCATGACCTACTGTGATTAGAAGTCGAAGCAAGCTATTATAGTACCTACAACTTCTGCCTGTTGGGTGCTGTAAATGCATCGCATATTACTACTACTTCCATAAAAGTCCTTCTGTAGCACTGATTGCAACACGTGTTGGAGATTCTGTATTCCCCATTGTATTTATTCACATCGCCTAGTCCATTTTACATCTCTTGTGCAATCTTTTTACTAAAGAGTAACAACTGAGATTACATTTTTCCATATAGAAAACAGATATGAGAGATATAGGCTGATTTATCTAAAGGATATTATTGGCCAGTTATGACTTGCTTCCCTTTTTTTAACGTGGTGGTAATAACAATATGTAGTGAAAACGAATGGATATTTTCAGTCTTCTAATTTGCCATTGACTTGGGTTTATCTGTCAACATCTGAAGTATTTTTTCACTTTACAGAACGAGCAAATGAGCAAGTCTGTTTTCTAATGCTAATATAGGAGAGCTTGTTAAACAAGATGCAGAGTTATGCTAGCATTAAAACAAAAATCAGCTTTCCAAAAATGTAAAGAACAAGACAGACTTCCAACTACATGAAATATTTTTCCTGAAAAGATCTATTACCAATAAAAATTTTTTACAGTGGCTTCTGAAATAAATTATGCAAAGCTAACAAAATCTGTATGAAAGTTACACAAAGTGGCAGATAAAAATAGAGAGAAGGGATTTTTATTCACAAATTATTTTGCAGTTTGATTGTCTTAGCTTACCTTTACACTAGCAAACAGGCTGTTAGAAGTCCAAAGCTAGTAGATGCCAACTGTTTCCAGGAGGGGTATTAGACCTCCTGTTATATGACCCAGCAGCAAGGATTTTCGTTTGAGGGGTACTCCATTCCCAAAGAAGTGCATGGTTGTGTTGGGCATCTTAAAAACATGATTTCAAATAAGTATAGCAATGGAGACTCAACTGTACTCTAATATCCAATAGCATGGTGATCTTAGCTGCCTGAAAGCAGTTCAGGACTTCCTAAATTTGTTCAAATAAGTAAGCATCATCTTTCAGAAAATTACCTACAGAATTCAATATAGATAATTAGAAGACAGATCATATAAACAGTATAATAGTTTACCTTTCATCCCCATAATCTTTGTCCCTCCGGTGTTCTTAGATAACTGACTCAAAACAACCATAACTTGACTCAAATCTTTTTGGAGAAAACCAGGATCTTTGTTCCTAGGGCTATTTCTTCCTTTTTCCTTCTGTCATTAAAAACTGTAAGCCAAGAATATTATTCTTCTAAATTCCCAAACTTCTTGCCACGAGTGTAATTCCTTCCATTATGTTGTGGTTTAACCCCAGCCAGCAACTAAGCACTGCACAGCCACTTGCTCACTCTCCTCCATAGCTGGATGAGAGAGTTTCAGAAGAGTAAAAGTGAGAAAACTCATAGCTCGAGATAAAGATAGTTTAATAGGTAAAGCAAAAGCCGCACATGCAAGAAAAGCAACATAAGGAATTAATTTACCACTTCCCATTGGCAGGCAGGTGTTCAGCTGTCTTCAGGAAAGCAGGGCTCCGTCACGCGTAACAGTTGCTTGGGAAGACAAACACCATCACTCCAAATGTGCCCGCCCTTCCTTCTCCCCCCAGCTTTACATGTTGAGCATGATATCATATGGTATGGAATATGCCTTTGGTCAGTTGGGGTCAGCTGTCCCAGTTGTGTTCTGTCCCAACTTCTTGTGCAGCCCCACTGGTAGGGTGAGGAGCAAAAAGGTCTTGACGCTGTGTAAGCACTGCTGAGCAATGATGGAAACATCTCTGTATTATCAATGTTGTTTTCAGCACAAATCCAAAACTTAGCCCCATACTGGCTACTGTGAAGAAAATTAATTTTGTCCCAGCCATAAACCAGCACACATTACTACAAAGATAATACACTATACTTGCTCTCTACTATCAGCAGTAATGCTCGCCTCTGAAGTACTGCAGCTTGCAGAAATGAAACTTCGCCATCTTGCTCCACAATTCATATTTTCTTTCTCAAAACAGTGAAATGTTGGAGCAAAATCTCCAAATATCATTTGAAGATGAGAACCCACTTTCAAGTGTGTTCATTTTGGTATAGAACTTCTTCCTTCTGAATTATTTGTGATCTAACAAAAACAATCAGACTAGTAGTTCTGCTTGCAACCTCAGTTCCACCTAATGACATGTTGATTTTTACCGTTCTGTGTATATCCACACATTTAACTAGAATAAAATTTAGCCCTTTGTGCCCTCTAACTTTGGGATTACATTTAGTAGGTTAATTCCAGTTGTTGTTCTTGACTAGAGGGTCTTGCACTGACTGTGTCTCCTAACAGCTAGTCAGCTTGATAGTGAAATTCTGGGAATAATATTTGCCAATGCATACAGCATGAAAAGGAGTGGAAATATCCAGCAGAATTCAAAGAAAGAATAAAGTGGTTACAGTTCATTCAAGTTCAGATTTAACTCTCTGACAGGTTCTGGTACTGTTTGTTGTGTACTATCTTCCTTTTTTCCTTTTTTCTTTTTTTTCCTTTTTTCTTTTTTTTCCTTTTTTCTTTTTTTTTCTTTTTTCTTTTTTTTTCCTTTTTTCTTTTTTTTCCTTTTTTCTTTTTTTCCCCTTTTTCCTGCTGCATTACATACAGAAAATCATGCAGAAGTATTTATAGAGAAGGTGCTTTGATAAGAATCTAATCAACAGTTTATGTCATCATTCCCTTCAGCTGTTACTTAAGCTTTACAAGTACACTACTCCAAATAAAACATGCTGTGTAAAGTTCTTCTGACATACCATCATAATGTTTTGTTAATTGTAACACAATAAGGAAATCTTTAAGAAATCTGTAGGACAACATATAATCTTGGAGTACTGGGGAAAACTTTTTAACACCCAGTTGGAGAAAGGCATTTCTAATCTGTTTTCACATCTGACATATTCGCTCAGTTTCTGCTTGTGCAAATGTTGCTTTTTAAAATGAAGCACATGCATCAAATGTCTCTTCTCCCAAGTAACTAGTGACAGAACGAGAGGAAATGGTCTCAAGTTGTGCCAGGGGAGGTTTAGATTGGATATTAGGAAAAATTTCTTTACTGAGAGAGTGGTCAAGCATTGTAACAGGCTGCCCAGGGAGGTGGGGGAGTCACCGTCACTGGAAGTGGTCAAAAAATGTGTAGACATGGCACTTCGGGATGTGGTTTAGGGGGCATGGTGGTGTTGGGTTGACAGTTGGACTTGGTGATCTTAAAGGTCTTTTCCAACCTTAATCATTCTGTGATTCTGTGAAATCTCACCATTGCGTAAGGAAAAGCATCTTCCAACTGAAATGGACATTTCATGCTTGTAGCGAGCTGAGTTTAGTTGGGTGGTGAAGTGTTCATGTTCATTGAATGTTTCTAGGAAGAAATAGAGGAGAAAAATGCTAACTTTACAGAAAAAGAACTAATGCAAAGTAATGCTGAAAGCTTCAAGGCAAAGAGCAGTTGTCAAAAGTCTGTGAGCTTGCTGGCTTTTTGGGTTTTTTATGTAGGATCTTCCACTCATACATTTTTATTTTTGACATCCCAAGACAAACTCTGGAAGGACCCTGTACATTTTGTGGCTGGAACTGATTTTTTGTGCATGCCAAAAACATGTGTATGGAATGACTTGCAACACAGTAAGAAACCCATTGGTGTGGTTGTGAGCTGTAGAGAAAGCCACTGAGATAAAAGAGTTTCTAGACTGCAAGTGTCACAGTTTAGGCACTTTTCTGCAGTTGCTTCTGGGTATTACTTACTGAAGTTCACCAGAAATGGCTGCCTGCTCTGTGAAACATCCCCAGATACTCATGTCTTGTCTGAACTGCAGAGTGAATGTGCTTGCATTCATTGTGGTAGAGTTAATTATCATTAGAGCACATGCGTTGAGGCTCAAGAATTGGGTGTATTCCCTACTACTTCTCTATAAAAGAGGTCCTGTAGCTATTGATAGTCTTCTCTAGGTATTGATAGGCATTGGAAGATGCTCTCCTCTTTCCTGATCTCTACAATATTACCTTTTAAACTAACCTTCACAGCTCCTAGGGGAACAAGATGTGCTTCTTGGGATACACGTACTGAGAAGCTGGACCCTTGTTAAAACGTAGGTACACTTTATATTGCACCTTACCTTATGAAAATGAGTGCTTGTGTGTCAGCTTACCTTAGGGGTAGCTGTATTAGTAGATGGCCTTTAGGCATCAAAGAATAATTACTTATAAAGATAAATATGCAAAGAAGCTATAAGAAGAAATAAATCTCTTGGATCACATTGGAATCTCCTTATAACCTCAAGCTGGAGTTCTTGTCTTATGACTGTCTACTGCTCCCCCACGGAAAAGCAAAAACTTTCTTGCTATCCCACGTTCAGCCTAGTCTTGGTCACTGCAGTTCAATGAGACAGGGATTTTACTTCTATGCGCTTATTCTTCTCTAGTCCTTTATTAACATTTCCATTGTGTTTCTTAATTAACACATGCTTGAGTTCAGTCTGTGCATCTCTGCTAGTGTTTTGGTATTGTTCTTGCCAAGTCCTATGTAGCAAATGATGCACCTGCGTGCATTACATGTCCTCATGTGTGTTTTTGTTCGGCATTTTTCCAGCCAGTTTTCTGTAAAGACCAGTGCTGTTCTTGCACGTGGTGAATTTGAGAAAATTGAGACATCTTAGCTTCGTTCCTGGCCTGATTTACATTACGGTTAGACCCAGTTGGGTGGGAAGTGCCACATCCTGGTGCAGAAGGCTGTAATGTACAGCCGGACTGGAATTATCGGCAGTATCAGAGCTCTTTGTCGGGATTAGACATGCTGGCAACCCTTGAGCTTTAACCAGCACCGCCTGCCACGGTGGGTTACCTGGTCTGGGTTCAGAGCACCACTTCACTTGAGCTAGAAAATCCTGTCTGCAGACAGTGTCAGAGTAAGGTAATGCCTGCGTACTTCACGGGACTAAACCTACTGAGACACCTTTATGAGAAATAGTGATCCATGATCTGCCTCCATGTGAGGAAGGAGTATACATGACCACCATGTACAAAGTACTCCAGGCCACTGAAGTTTTTAGATCACAGCCCTTGTTGTGCAGTGGGCATTAACTGTTTGTAATCCAGAGTGGGGTCAGGAAGTAAAACCCAACCATTTGGTAGGAACCAACTTTCTCATTTTAGGCAGAAGATGGTAGTTGGAGAGAGTTGTGGCTGCTTTCAGTAATAGAAATCTCCAGCACACCCACTAAGGAGAAAAAAAAGACAACTGGTATTGCTCTTGCTGCCCCAACATTTCTTAAAGGTGAAAGCATTTACTGCAAAGTGAGCATAATTTTAGGTCCTCTCCCACCACCTATAAGCAACTATAAACAAAATAACTGCAACTGAAATAACTAGCTGCCTGTGTACTGTATGTTGTCAGGTGCCAGCTATGAAGTTTTGTCAATGCCAAACTCTTTGTTTACACACAAAAAAAAGACAATAAATGAAGAAATATTTGTGTGAATTTTAAACCGAACCTCTGAAACAATTAAGTGGAGCTGAACAAGTTCATAAAACAAAGGCTAATGACATGTCCCCCACACTGCTTGGCTATGTGCCCCCATTAATTGACTTGTAGAATGTTACAGGCGTTAAGCTGGTATTTTTCATTAGTTGCGATGAAATATGAGAATTTCTTACTATTCCCTCTGTTCAGTTCTGCTTTATTCTTGTAACTAAAGCTACCCAATCATTGCAAGAAATGCTTATTTATTTGTGTACAGGAAAGAATCAAAGCTACTTCACAAATTCTAGTCCAACAGCTTAATTCCTTTTACCATTCACCTTTTCAGTATATATTACTGGCGTTTGTCTTAACCATATAGGAAGGAAAGGCTAATCATGTCATAAGGCACTTGTAGGCAAGAGGAAAATACCAGCTTTGTTTGCAACAAAAGTGTTTCATGAATTGCTTCTCACTGTTTTCCTTCACCGTGTGAATCAAATGTAGATTGTGTGCATGTACCGGTTATAGCGTTAGGTTTTAGGAAAGCCCATTCTCGTGTCCACCTTAAATTTTATTTAGAATAACATGAAACAATGCTGTGGATATAACCCTGAAGGCAACTACATGTGAAGTCATTTATCACCAAAAAAAATGTGAGGAATGTTGAAAATAAAGTTAACGTTCATAGTCATATTTTCATTTTTTTAACCTGTAGTGCTAAAGGCATTTTTCTTTGTTGTCTAATCATTTTCCTTTCTTTTTATTCTTTATTTGTTTGATAGCAAAACCACTCGTGTATCAAAAAGCAACTTGAAATTATTCCTCAAAATGCGAGAAATGCACAAACTTAAGAATATAAAGAACCATCTTCCCATTTTTCCCTCACCTTCTTCCAGCTAGAGGATTTGTTGCTGCCTCGTGATACATCAAAAACAAACTTCTATGCCAAGGTCTAAATTACCAGAGCCCAGTCTTGTTACTTGTCATAGCATAAATGCAGACAGTGGTGTGTGTACGCAGTTACGGTAGACTAAAGGAGAGACACAATGGGACAGTAATGCAGCTTTAGATTAAATACTGCGATAGCAGTCTGGTATCCACAGCTGGCAGCCAGCTCAACAGTCTGTAGGTTTTCTTGTGGTGGTATTATTATTAGCACAAATAATGGGAGAATCCCTCCAGGGCAAGGAGGGCTTTGGGTTGTTTTTTTTTTCATGTGGTTCTGCTTACAAGAATTC
>NW_010562668.1:13852-27078 GCF_000687285.1 Phaethon lepturus
TTAATATGAACTAAATTCTCTGGGTGTGTACATGTGTCTAGTTGTGCATCCTAGCTTACTGATAAAACACTTACTTTCCTTTAACCTCCCAAATCCTCTTTTAGCTAAATGGAGAACTGCATTTGAATCTGCTCTCTCTCTATATATATAGTTGCCAAGTATATTCTCAACTGCATGTATAGAGGTAGCATGGACGCAAGTAAAATCGATGGTAGGAGGTGGTGTAATATCAAGCTGAGTGCAGCATGAAAGAGAAGGGGTGGGGGGGAAGCTTGAAACTTTGTGAAACTGCAGTGATTTGATTTGGAATAAGTGTGAAGAGTAACCACAGGCACCGAGCCGCTTTTCAGAAGCGATGGCTCTTCCAACCAGGCACACCATTTTCAAGTGAAGATTCCGTCATGTGTACCCTGCTTGCTGCGTGGCTGGTGTGGAAAGATACCGCAGCCTAGGGCTGTACTGCAGCGGCTGAAGAATGGAAAATTGGTTGCGCAGCCGTGAAGGTGGAATTACAAATCAGAAAGCCTCGGGATTAAGATTCCGAAGGAGTAGAGTTTAATTACAACAAGCTCTCTCAAGCATTACTACAGAACTTGCAGCAATGTACACAATACTAATATATGCTCACAGGCTGCTATACAAGTTGTTCTACCATTTGGCAATGCAATTTTAGAAACACATTTTACTGACTGTGCTATCTCTTAAAGAGCCAGCTGAGAACAAACTTTGTGTGGCTCAGAGCAGCCTGCGATGGCATCTTGTCTGTGACTAGCGCTTTTAATCATGGTGGCAATAGAGCTCACTAACAGGAGACGTGGAAAAACTGTTTTATTGTTTCTGTTTAGAATTGCTCGGTGTATCTGAAGAGTGCAAAAGCAGTAGCTGAAAAACTGGTGGCTTATAGAAAGCTTAAACTGACTGTGTTCCAAGTCAAACACAATGAGCGGTAAACCCAATGGAATGTGAAAGAAATTCATACCTTAGTGAACCATAAACAGAATTACTGATGATAAAATTTAATCAAAATGTAGCATTGCCTTCGGGATTCAGATTCAGCGTCTTTTGATGATTAGCAGGATTATCAAATGTAGATGCTCAGCTGAATACCATAATGTTGTAATGTTGCACTCTATGGAACATCAATGCCAGAAATAATTTAACACCTGCACATAAATCATTTTGCAATTATCTTTTGGGAATTATTTTATCTTAATCTTTTTATTTTGTTCCAAATAAAATTAGAGAGGAACACTGAAAGATGACACTAGGTGAAACAGAGGAAGGATAGGAGCACTGTCAGGTTATATAAACTAAACTAAATGTCTGTTTTCCATTATTTCATTTTTAGATTGACATGCAGCTTTGGCTAAGGATTGTAAAACAGAATTGGTTTGTGTGTATGTGCATATAGTTAATTAAATGAAACTTTTAGCAACAGCAATATTGAAAATATATGTTCTGCACTCTTTAGCATTAAGAAGAAGGATATTAAGGGTGGAAAACCTTGAGCCCGTTGATCCTCCTTTCCCTAAAGCAAAACAGCCATTTAAGTTTGGGACTTAGAAAATTATCAGTCAGAAGTTACAAAAAACTATTCTCTGATCAGGGAACAGAAAAGAGACAAACTTAATTCTTCCTAACATTAAGAGGAGCGGGGTGTATAAAACCCCCTGTGCAATAAGAGAAGGATAACCGCCCGGGGTAACCTTTCAAAGTGGTGCTGAGTGAGTCATTGATGTTAATGGAAACTTTGTGGTTAAATCCCCTACGTAGTCCTTTGAAAGCCTAACCCCCGTTTTTGGAAGGATATAATGGTGGACTGTATTTACAGAACTATATAAGATAGAAATAAATTATTGTATTTCTGTGCACTTTGGTTATGTTTTAATATTTCATCGGCTTTGTTTCAGCAGTGTTTTGAAAGCTATTTCTTGAAACTCTGTTGCAAACAACTTTATTTTCTGCTCTGAATAATCACTTCGTAGTAAAATCTACAAGTGTTTAATAGTCACATTAATGATAAGAAAGCAAACTGTAAAAGCAACAATGTAAATGTCACTTTATATTAGGTCAAAAGAGTGACAAAATGCCTCACTCAGAAAGTGTCAATGAATAGCAGGCCAAGCTCTGTCCCAATATACTTTCATGCGTGCTCATACAGACCAGCAACTAGCTTTTGCATTTGTATAAATTCCCTGTAACTTTCTGTACCTGTTTTTCATAGCAAAGTTTTCCCCTTAGCGCAGAAGAGAGTGTAAGAAGGCAGCACACAGGGAAGGGTACTGGCTCACTTTCCTATTTGCAAATAGGAAGTAAAAAATGAGTCTTGGTGATGATTGCCGCTTTCTGAGAAAAGGAAAAAAAGTTTTCTGACCTATTTACTAATTTTTCAAAGAGTGCGATGGTGAAGTTAAGTTAGTTGTGTGAGAAATACTGTGAGTTCTTTGAATGAAAGGTCCTCTCTGGAGATAAAGAGGAATAATCTTCAGCAGCTAGCACAGCCTTTATCTTAAGACTCTGTTTCCAGTTGTCAAAATTTGACCAAAGTTAGAAATTCTCTAAGGTGGAAATAACTATGCAACTCTTGTGCCATTCAGTGACTTATTTTATTATTTTTTTCTTCCTAGAATACTTCTATGCAAATGCCTCAGTCTTGTCTGGGAAGAATTAAATATTTCTGCCCATGTTAAAAGCTTAAATTGAGACATTTCAGCATGTCTGAGCTTTGAAGCAGAGACTTTTGAAAGTGAAGGAGAAGAAAAGTTTTGGTGTAAAAATTCACCAGGCTTGACAATGTTGTCCTTGGAAAACGTACACTTAGCATGTCTCTGTTGGGTCTACACAGAGTTCTAGCAAAGCCACACACTGAGCAATCAAATTTTTAAAAATCATAGAATCTTTGGGTTGAAAAGGACCCTTAAAGGCCATCTAGTCCAACCCCCTGCAGTGAGCAGGGACATCTTCAACTAGACCAGGTTGCTCAGAGCCCCGTCCAGCCTGACCTGGGATATTTCCAGGTATGGGGCATCTGCCACCTCTCTGGGCAACCTGGGCCAGGACTTCACCACCCTCATGGTGAAAAATGTCTTCCTTACACCTACTCTAAATCTGCCCTCTTTTAGTTTAAAACTGTTACCCCTTGTCCTATCGCAACAGGCCCAGCTAGAAAGTCTAGCCCCATCTTTCTTCTAAGCCCCCAGTCCTGGCAGCTGCAATAAGGTCTCCCTGGAGCCTTCTCTTCTCCAGGCTGAACAGCCCTGACTCTCTCAGCCTTTCCCACAGTAAGCCTTTCCACACCCTTCACGGGAAGGGGAAACTGTAGATTGAAGTATCTGTTGAGCACTTTTCCTGAACGCTGGACTACTTCAAGTGTTGGATCCCTCATAGAAATGTTATACCACTGAGAACTAAAGATAGGGTGACCTCCTTACATAGAAAAATACACCTAGTTTACTTTCATTATCTTTGCCTTCACTATAAAATACAACGTATGTGGCAGTAAAATTCAACGTAAGAAGAGGGGAGAACATATTAATATAGCTCATAATAGTGATACTCTCTGATCAGTTATAGATTTTAAAATGAAGAATGTAACATCAGCCTAACTACTATTAACATAGCTTATGCAAATCTATGATCAGTGAAGGAAACATTATACCGCACTCAGTATAAAGAGGGGAGAAAAGCCATTTTAATTTGAAATGGAGATTAAATTGAAGAATACTGCTGAAGAGGAAGATGCTCTATGCCCATGGGATTTCTTCACAGCGTTAGTACACAAGTTAAAAGATTGCTTAAATTTTCCTATATCTTGCTAGCATTTTGCCTATTTCTTAATTTAGTACAAAAATGCTTATACTGGACTTCTAGCATGGGTTTCATTGTCAAAATCTGCTTTCCACACCATCATTTACATTTTCACTAAACTTTAGAGTCATTGTAGTATGGAAAAATTGTGGTTTAGTTTGAAGGATGTATGACTGACCTCTGAAACATCTTTGAACAGTACTTGAGGGGGGCAGCGAACGGTGTTAAGAACAGAACCGAAATTCCCTGAATTCCTCTCATTTGCCACTTTCTCGAGTCACTCACTTTTGATGTACATTTTATCCAAGTGTTTGCATGACTTCAGTTTTAGGTACACAATTTAGGGCTCTGACAGAGCGGTTATGGCAATTCTTGCATTGCAGTATAAGGCAATATCAACCCCAGCTGTACCCCTGCCCTGTCTGGGGTGAGCTACTACTTCAGTTCATAGTCCAACGACTTGGTATGAATGGATGATGAAGTAGACTTGTGAAACTGGAACATCGGAGGCAGTAGTACATGTTCTCTTAATTATGGCATGGCAGTAGTCAGTTTTGATGAATGGGTAGCAACAAATAACTGAGGGCTTCTCTTGAGCTCGCAGTTTGCAGAACTGTAGTCTTCATTCAAGTTTCCCATTGTTAAGGATTCAGACACTTTTCATGATGACTGTGGCTAGAACCACGTATGTTCCACCCACTGGAAAGAAATTAAAAGGGAGGCGGGGAGAGAAAAAAAATAGAAAATAAACCCCTCTTTATAACGAAGTGAAATTGTAAAATTTAAAGCCAATTCTGAAAAAGTTGTTTGTCTAAGAAGTGGTCATAATACACAACTGACTCATGAGATGTTCCGTAAGTGATCACATAGTCTCTCAGGTAGCTATTGTATGGTGTGTTTGGGTTTTTTTATTAGGTTGGGATTTTTTTTGGTCTGTTATAATAACAAAGTAAATTATACAGAAAAATAATGTAAAAATGTGACTATCCTGTTTTTGCTTTTAAGCAGTTCTTGAAAGAAGTTCTAGTCAAATAATGTCGAAGTTAGTTGCCAGGACTCCAGACAAATAAGCAATTTACTCTGTTTTGGGCTAGTATGTACCTGTTTTATTGCTTAATTATTTTTTCCAATTAAATAGCAGACAAACTTGTACTGAAATAATATTATGAAACAATGCAGAAAGGTTTCAACTAGTTAAGCTTGCAAAGTTTCAGCAGCAATTAGACTCTGTTATCACTTTCGGGGTGTAGTGGTAGGTCAGTAGTGGTAGCAACTTCTTAACGTACTCTGTGAAGTTTCAGATGCCTTGAGGTTTGTTGGAAATGATAAGATGTCACTTTAAAGCTTTTCACAGAGATGATATTCCTGTAGCTGGTGATCTACGACATCATTTGTTGAAATCGGCACACAGAGAGAATCTGGGGCTGCTCTTTGAGAGGTTGTTATTCAAGACTGGATATTTCAGCGTGCTTATGAATGCAGCAATATTTCTGACACAAATATCAAAGTTCAGAGTTAGGGAAAGTTGCTCAGCACCTGTTTAGATTTTGTTGACTTTAATACACAAATTATTCTTATTTCATAGGTGGAAATGAAGGCATAGGAATATCACTAAGTATCATTCTTGGAAGTTACTGTTGCTGAACAGAAAGGATACTAAGGAAGAGAAGTCGCCTACTGAATCAAAAGCGGAACTCCCTGTGCCCGCATGTATGTGTGTGCCTGAATGTGCGTTTATGGGGTGCAGTTGGATTCAGCCGGCTGTTTGTGGCTCAGGCTCATAGGCTTATGAAACGCAACAGTTTGTTCTTACTCTGCTTTCTGCAATGTGAACAAAAGGCAGCAGGGCTCCTCTTGAAATACCAGCCCTTCGAAGGGATGTACTTGGGCAGCACTGGAGTATGTTTATACTGATTTAGCAAGTATGTGAGGCAGCAGCATAGCAGTGAAGAGCTCTACAGAGAGCTCGAGTGTTGTACAGAGGGGAGATCGAGTCACCTTACTTCAGAGTTCACCTGTATACCATGCTGAACACAGAGTTGTCTTTTCAGACTTCCTAGAAAACCTGTTGGGAGCCTACCAGACAGGAGGGACTTGTTTTGTGGCTGCTACTCTGCCCCTTGAAACCACTGTCCAAATTCTTCCCTACTTTACCATAGGACAGTGTCTACTGTCAACTCATCCCAGCTCCTCGAGCCTAAGATTTTTGCTGGGAATGTAAAAGAGGGAACTGAAAAGATCATGTAACACATTCACTGCATTAATTGAAAGCTTTAAAATAATAATGATCCTCTCCCTGTGATATCTGGTATCTAAACAAAGTTATACCAGCATGCACACAGGCCATGAAAATTAGCTATAAAATATTGCTATCTCGGCTTCGGTTTTTCATATGTATTCTGTTTGAGGTAAATGGGTACATTAAGAGAACCACAGAAAGTTATACATAGTAGATAGGATACATTAGGTTCTTGAATCGTTAACGCTAAAGACATTTTAAAGCATTAGCTTCCAACTTAAGGAAAAGTTTAAGTAAATTGCATGTGAAATATCCCTGTGTTTACACTAGAGTGAAGTGTTGCCTCACTTGACTCTGTAAAAATACGCTTCTTGAAACATAAAGCTAAACTGAACTGGGTTTGTTTATCTTATCTGTGAAAATGTATCACATTTCTTTCTTTCTTTCTCTCTTAGGAGAAAACAGAAGGAAAAACCTTGATTGCAGGTTAAATAGCGTGTATCCTCTTAACTGTTGCACCAAATTGTTTCTTATGTGCTTAATGCATTTACTTTGAATCCAAAGCCTGGAGGTTTAACTTTGGATGCCTTGAAATGAAAGTACACTTTGGTGATGAAGAAGGCATTTGCCTTCAGGTTGGGAAAAACTTAAACTAACGTCATCTCGGCATGATTAGAGCTCGTATGTACTACTGACCTAGGGGCATGCATCAACAGGCAAGAGTCAGCAAAGACAATAAATTCATTCTCTTGCTTTGGAGAATGCAGTTATAACAAGGTGAAAATCTCTCCAACAAGAATAATAAAGGTCATACTTATTAAGAAACCAAAGTATAAAAATATTTGGGAGTGTCATTACAGTACTTCATACTTACCTCTGAGTATGAGGTGTGTGCAATGACATAAAAAGAAATTATTTTTAATCAACACAAAATTAAAGGTCAGTCTTAGGAGTGAGACTCAGTTTAAGGAAATTATACCATGCTTATAGGCTTGTGGAGGTTGCGTTTCAATTAACCAGTATAAATCTGAAGGATTTTAAACTGCAGTATCTATATCCTTCTGCCAGTTATTAAAGCTGGTCAGTTCAGGCATCAGCTTTTCAAGAAGGGATCATCTTTCTGTCTTGTGGTTGTGTAGTGTTAACACATTGGCCCTCTACTTAGCTAGGCTAGTTAGCAAAATAATAACATTGTCCTACTTCCACAGTAGAATTAAATAACTGTAATAATTTCTAGGCCTGGTTTCATTATTATACTGAAAACATATCTATGTACCACTCATTCTTTTGCAGTTCCTTCCCCTTTCTTTCCTTCCCAGTAGTTTCTAGCAAGCATTAGAACAGATGTGGCTGCATGGCAATGCATTTCTTTCCTATAGGTAGGGTGAGGGTGACTCCTTGGCTTCCAAATATCTACTATACCAGCTACACTGTCTAGTGAGCTCCTATAGAAATACTACACTTCATATGCAAACTTACACTGGTTTTCCTGTATCTAGTTTCTGTAGGTGTATGTTGGAGTATTTCCTTTTTGTGCGCATAAGATGTGTGTAGATCTCCATTATGACTGCTGCCGTGAAATGCATTTGTGTCCACAGAGGAGTTTCTAAAGAGTGCCCTTGGCATAGAAGTGGCCAGGAAACTCTGAGGCTTAGGAGGGGTGGAGCAGGGAGACTGGCTCTCTAGTGGAGTTCAGGCACCTGCGGACTCTGGTCGCCTGCTGAAAAGCCATTGCAGAGCTTGCATAATTCACAGCAGTGCTGTGTTCCCTCTGTAGCTGGCGCAGGGGTCAACGGGTGGTGTCAGCAGATTCAACAGGACCTTTTCTCTTTGTAACGTAGGCTGCTCCTGCTTTCACGAACTTGGCAATTAACAGGCATCACGTCTGCAAGGCATCGGGCTACCTCTCTTGGCAACGTTCTCGCCCATCAGTTACTCCACGTTTCTCAGCTTGTCTCCTGCAAAACTGCCTCGAACCAGGAACTGCAAGACTTGTCCCCAGACAAAAAGTGTTTAATCTTTTTAGGCGCTTTTAAGGGCATGATGCGATACGAACTCCTTAAGTCATTATACCAAACTCTTTTAGAATATGTTTTGGGATTGAGAAGGTGCTATGCAGAAAGAATGCAATTCTCACTGTTGCAACTAAGGAATGGCTGCATGATTCCATGTATAAGGATGCTAACATGCCTACACAATGCCTTCAACACATGTATGTTCTTATGCTCAGTGATTAGCAATTGACTTTTTTATTTTAGGTGCCTCTATAAATGAGAACATACAGTTTATAACTTCTGAAACTTCCTTAAACACAATTTAAGGATGTCTTATCAACAACTTTACAAATAAGAAAACAGATCATGCATTTGATCTGCTGTTTAAAAACTCAGGAGCTGGCCTTTCTACCAGAAGAATAATGGGGATAACTCCCTGCCCTCCACCCCCCCGCCGAAATTAATGCAATGGGACACATCCATACCTTTCAACAAATTGGAATAGACCAGACTTCAAGTACATTTGTGTAAAGTCAGTAAAGATGATAGTCCAATGCTTTTTATGGTAACATAAATACTTCTACAGCTTGTTCTTTGTGTGTGGAAGACTGACAGTGAAACAGTGGCAGCCTGAATAGTGAAGGCATGATGACTCAGCAGAAAACTTCACAAGATGCAACAAATGAGAACAATAATGCTGATCCTTTCTAATCCAGACAAAATTTCCAAAACAAGTGAATATTTGAGGCTTGAAACCCTTTTTAAACTATCATACTATTGTCCTAGCAATATTGCCTTACTGAATTTCCACTGAAAATATCTTTATATACTTCATCATTGAGAGCTAAATGGGCTGTAGTAAAAGGCTTCACCATGCTTTGTCCTGGAGGATCAATGTGGAAAAATTGCGTAACGCTATTAATGTTGCTGAACACAAATTGGACTTAGGTTCGTTGGCGGTCTGTCTACTCCTTCTTCATCAGGCTCCTCTTCTGTTAGCTCCAGAAGCAGAGGTGTGTGCAAGCGCAGTGCAGAGGCATCTCAATAGCGAAGTCACCTCAAGGCTCATTAGCTCCAGTGCCAAACACAGACTGCGTGCTTTGCAGTGCTGTGGCAGTCTATGGATGTGGGGATCTCCAGAGCCCTCCCCAAGCTCCTTTTCAATGGCGGGGGGGAAGAAATACCAATTAGACGCTCTACAAATACTTTGTCTGGGTTAAAGCTAGGGTAACCTGTGCACATCTGCACTTGTGGGTTGCCTAGTTAGCATTTACAAAGGCATAAGTGAGCTGAAGTTAATTAGTAGTAATTTAACATGAGCTCAAACTCAAGCCTAGCAATACCTTTGAAGTGATGAAAAGGGAATAAGTCTTGAATCTTTCATGGGGAAAAATATCACCAGAGGAGGAGGATCGTGAAATTTGAGACCTTAAAAGTTCTCTGTAGAAGAAATATCTTCACTGTAGCAAATAATGCTCCCTTCAGAGAAAAATGCAACAGTAGTTGTGCAGTCTCCCAGTAATTGGTAGTCTCAGGGTTAATTTCCTTGAAAAATACATTTATATATTTTACTGTGGACAATTTTGTCATTAAAATCTGTCTCATCTGTCTTTGTCTTGTTACAGCCTTGGCCTTAGCAGGACCATGTGCTGAGCTCTGCTCTCCCGTGTGCTACACCAGAAAGTGGTGGGTTTTACATCTTTAGATCAGTGCTGTGTATGTATTTAGCTGTGAGAGCATCTGCCAAGCTACAGGGCTGTTCAAATGTCAGCTGGCTTCTTATCTGGCTAGGCTTCAGACACACTTGCTTCCAGGGTATATTAATTTCTAAAGTCAGATTTTTGCCCTCTGTTTTGAGGTTCTATGCTTTGGAATTCCTGAACCCTTTCCAAAAATTTCAACTCCACCCCAGGCAGACCTATCTTTTAGGCTCCTTTCTCCATACGGGATTGTGAAACCCTGTCATAAACCAGGAGTGGATTTTGTTTCCTCTGCATTTTGCTATGAGACTAGATAGATGATAGCCAGCTCCGTAAGACTTTTTCCTGGATTTTCTTACCAATAGAGTCAGGCTTGCTGTCACTGCAGGTGTCTCATTCTGCAGATACAGAAGGCAGTGATTTTCTTGCAGGCACAATAGATCGCCTAAGTTTATACCACATAGCTGTCTTTGAAAGATGCCTAACCTCTTCACTCTAGGAGACCACGTCAAATAAACCAGCGTACCTCGCCAAAATCCTGGGTGTTTTGGTACCCTGTTCTGCTGATCAGCTGCCTGGCGCTGCAGCTCACTTACCAGTGGTGCTGTGTCCATTCTCCGCTGTGAAGAGCCGTCTTTGTTTCAAGAGTATATGTTTAGCTCTTGTTCTTACCAGCTGAAGGAAACCTTTGAGAACTGTGTACAATTAAGTTTGTTAGACATGTAAAAATAAAAATATGCTTCTGCTTTACCTTCAGTGGGACTGTACAATGGGTGACCTACATCAAATGCAGCGTATAGTACCTTTATTGGAGCAAATCAAATGAGTGTTTTCTTCTGCTGGCAAGAATGACCTGATGCAGAGCTTTCTCCTTCAGACGTTTCTTACTTCTGTAACTTATCCAAGAGTCTTTAAAGTGCCCCCTGCTATTTTTCCTTCAGTTCAGCATCATGGGGAGCTCCCTGACCCAAGTAGTTGTTCTTGGTCCCGTGTGACGTAGCAGCATCCTGTGGCACAGACCACCCCTGCTGAGGGGCCATGTTTTCTGGAAGTAACACTAGTGCAGGCCATGGAAATAATGACCACGATCTGTAAAATCAAGGTTGAAAATAAATCCCATAAATATGGAAGCTTTCTGTTACCTTTAACTAGTGAAAGTACATCAGGTGGAACCTGAGGTATAAATCTTGTTGCTATACTTGTATTTCTTGTGTATTTCTTTGGAGTTTTTATTTGTGCCCTGGGAAGATTAATGGCATGTCTCTGTCTCTGTGAGGGTTAGGAACTCTAAATGAGCTGCAGAAATAAATAGCGGAGTTGTGGAGAAAAGGTGGGTTTTGGTGGCCTCTTCCTGGTTCTGCTCAGATAGCCCAATGTGCTCATACGGGGACTTTCACTGATTATTCTGCCAGCCTTTGACATAATGTGTGTTTCTTGTAATGGAGAAAATTATGCTTTGCCCCCATCTTAGCCAAATACAAAAAATTGCCAGCAGGTGGCATGCAAAGGGTGCTATTTCTGATGGCTTTTTACTTTGGTGGGGTTTTCCCTTAAAAGTAAAATAAAATAGAAATAAGAGCTTAAAAGACAGTGAGGAGTGCCCTTTTTTGCTGACAGACTGGTGATTACTGCTTCACCGTGAATAAGAAAAATAGGTCTTCCTTACTTCTCCCTCCAAAAGAGTTTTACAGAACATTTTTGCATTTTGGGATCTCATCGTGGAGCTCGGGAGCCAGCCTCGTCTGTCCCAGAGGAGTCTGAACCGCACCATGCCGTCAGGGTGCTGGCCCTCGCCTTTTCAACGCCCTGGGTATTGACAGCAGCGCTTGATTTCTGCACGATGGCTGGCGAGAATGACAGAAAATACAAGGCGCTTTGTTTTGTGGTGCCATTCCAAATTTTTCTGTGACAACAGGTCAACAGGCTGGCCTACTGCCATTGGGAAAGTACGTTTGGATGAAAGAAATACTATTTTTTGTTTGTGGCCTTATTACAAATGTCTGGGTTTAAGAAACTTCTGCTTCTCCCACATTAGCCCTCTAGACAAATCTTGAACTACCTTTGTGGCAAGGCCTAACAAACGCTGTCACTTTGACCTAATCCACTTTTCTGCACAGCTGTGCTAAAGTCACCTTTAGTTTTATCACATTTTAATGCAAACAAGGCCGGAAGGGTGCTTGTTTGGATTGAAGAAGCTGTGACAATTCATCTGAATGGGAACTTCAGTAACTGGGAAGAAAAATGTGACAGGGAGCTTTATCACTGCATTGTACACAACAATCTGAAAATTATTGCTTCTTTAGGGGCCTATTCTCTTCTTGAGGCCTAGCACAGTCTATGCTAAGCAGCTAGACAGAACTTTGAATGGTTTGCCAGTCCTAAAGACAGATTTTAATTCTATTGTTTGTGGGTATCCCTGACTTTCCTAAGAGGATTCAAAGACAGCCGCAGAACAAGGCGGCTGACATAAGACTTTGGCCAATCTTTAAAAATCAAATAGCAAAGACGACTTTCCCTGGTGCTCTGAAATTGGTCAAACTCCAATGATGTTTGCTTTCAAAATTTGTCGAGTTCATTCAAAATTAAATGAACTTGCAAAACATGCTTTGTTTAAGCCTTTTTTAAAAAGCTTGCTTAAACGCTAATTTCTTGTAACAGTGCGAATAAAGCAGAGAGGAAAGATCTTTTTTTCTTTTTAAAACCTTGAAATTGCCATAGTAAGAGGAGCTTTTCAGAAATTATATATATGAACATTTACCAAATATGGGCAAATATTTATGTAGGCACAGGTCATGTTTGTACTAATTCTTTTTTTATACTTCAAGTAAATTCCAAGTATAAACGGACGAGTGCTTAAATGTTGAAAAGCTTTATCACAGACTTCGATAAAGCTATTACAAACCGAATATTTGAAGTATTTGTGGAACAGCGTTGAAGGAATCCTTCTGGAAGCTGCAGAGTAAAACGTAGGTACCGGGAAACAAGGGATTCGATCTCCTAGGAGACAGCGAGCTGTGGCTCAGTGGGATCTCGGACGCTCGGAGCTGCTTGACAGGCTGACTCTGCTGTCCCATAGCTGTGAGCCGCGCTGGCGAAGCGGCGCGCAACGCGAGGAGCCTGCTGCTTGCTGCTGCAGCAAAGAGTGCCTCTCCGGGAGCTCGCATACCTGCCTGTCCCGCTGGAAGACATTAAGGGAAATTTGTTCAGGAGCTGCACTTCTTCAGCTTGTGGTGTGAAACGTTTTACACGGATATTAAAATACAACTTTGGCACAAATATTGGCAATATAATTGTACTTATCTAATACTCACTTCTCGCAGGTGGAAACAGATTGGGGATGCTTTATAACAGTGCAGGCAAATACATACAGTTGAGGTGTGCCTCCCTCTTTTAATGCAAGCACCTGCAAGCGGACAGGAGGTCAAGGACCAAAAAGTCCACTGTTCCCATGGCGGTTCAGCACTGGCTGTGGGGAAAAATTCTGAA
>NW_010562668.1:27109-47254 GCF_000687285.1 Phaethon lepturus
TTTGTGCAGTCTTTTCTCTCCTCCCTCCCACCCCCGGTTGCTAAGATTGCAAACCATGGTGAACAGTGGCAGCACCAAAAGCCAAAAATAATCTGGGAAATTCTGCTGTCAAACAGAAAGGGTGGCATCTGCCCAAGCTGGCTGTGGTGACCACATCTGCATGAAGATAAATAGCTCTCAGATTCTGCCACTTTTCTTTAAAGAGAATCTGCAGATTATGCAGTGGCTGGCAAATATTTCACTGTGAAAAGGTGATTTTATTTTTTAAAGGAATATGTGTTTTGAATTTTTATAGTCTCTAATAACAGCAACACTTTACAGCAGCATGATTATCCCGGTTGTTTTCAGAAGCCATGTACTTTCTGGGAAGCACAAGAGGCAGTGGGCTGGTAATGAAGACCTTGGAGGACAGCTCCCGTTCTCATTGGGAACTACAGAGTGAAACCCAGCAGTCTCTTTTCTAACAGAAACCTGTGGGGTTTGTCATGTGGGCTTGAGGAAACAGCAGGGTGTTGCTGGGGAGAAGAGCTACGTCCGTAGCTCCCGTTCAGCAGCTCGACGTGTGCGGGCAGCCCAGGACCACTTCTCGCTGCCTCTGCCGTGGACAGCTCCTCGACGGGCTCCCGGCGCCGACGGGGGCATTTCTGACCTCGCTGAAAACTCCTCTGTTCGTAAAGACAGTCTCTCCTACAGCAAGCGGTGGCTGTGGAGGGGCTGAGATCTCTAAGCTGCCACCCTTGGGCTGACTGGCACCCTGGGTGTGCATATCTAACTAGTTTTATCAAGCAGCGGTATTGCCACACAACTTTGCATTAGAAATGGGTCACTTCTGCCTGGGCCCTTTGAATTTTGTCCAGGTGATAGCTAAGCACGTTTGCCAAAGGAACCCGCTGCCCTGCAGAGGTTGCCTCTGCAGGGAATTGCATGCACTTCAGTCCTACCTAATAAGTATGTTAAATTGCAAGACTGTTTTCAATATATTTGAAATGCAATTAGAATTATCTCTAATTGTTATGACTTCTATGCCAAGACTTGTCTGCAGTGTTGCAATTGCTGCTTCATAAATACCTTTCAATTCTTTCCGTTGTATTCTTTGCATCTTCTTACCGCTTTCCCTAGCTCATCACCTTTCTGAAACAGCACATCCTTAACTTTTCGCCTCTTCCAAAAAAAACCTGACCTTAAACTGTCCACTAAATTACTTGCAGGTTAGCTCAAGTATTTATTAAGTGGCAAACATGATGGAGAAATGGAAGACTGGGAATCTACAAAACCCTATCTACTTATACAAGACTTTCAGGTTGTTCTCACCTTAGCACTGCCATCCATTTATAATCAGGCACTTTCCAGGGAAAGAAAAAAAAAAATTATTATTCTCTTCCTCCTTACATACCTGCCTGCCTCATGCTGACAGTAATTATACTGAGTGAGCTGGTAAATTCTTAAGCTTAGGTCTCCTCCTGTACTCAGTGAGACTCTAATGGATCTGGTTATACCCACAATAGCTCTATGCTCAAACCACTGTCATGGACTCCAGTGCAAGATAATTAACCACAAAGTGACTTATATGTCCCAGGCTGAAAACATAATGAAAATCAAGGTCAGTTACCCTGTTGTAGGAGACTAGGAGGAGTCTTCTGCATGGGAGCCCATATTAGGCTTCCCACTCCCTTTAAGACTGCAGTTTTTAATGTTTAGTAGAATTACTTCTTTGAAAAGAAGTTATGAAGTAATGAGTGGTCTTCATGATCATTTTTAATGCACGATTTAAAAAAAAAAATTATTTAGAGCCCACCGGAGCTAAGCTGCAGAAGAAGAGAAGAAAATTCCTCTAATTCATTACTAGCCAGTATTTCAGCAACTGGGGTTTATTCCCAGGATCCTAGGGCTGTGGAGGGAATTTCTGGCAAATCTCGCAATTTATGGGAATCGGCTTTGAAGGACCAGATCTTTGGGCAGTGCCAGAGCTGCTGTTCTAGAAGGTCTTTCTTTGATTTCTTGTAACTAAGGCCTGTGGGTTTTGGCCAAAAGCAGAGGATAACAAAAGTCACATCCAATGATATTTGTGTTTGAGGTAGACCAGATAAGGGAAGCATCTGTACATGTTGGATCAACAAGAAAATTCCATTCAATTAAAGATCATGATCTTTTTATTTGTGTTTTGTTAGGGGTTATGTTTTAGATTTCATTGCATTAATATTATCAAAGGGAAAAAATAGCCACTGCCTACATAGTTACAATCTAATATATATATAAACACATTATTTGTCAAATTGCTAGTCCTGTCTATAGGTCAGGTCATTATATTCATGAAGATGAGTTATGGGATCTAAAACTCCCACTGGAATACCAGAAAGCAACTATCTTGCTTGGGGTCAGGCAATATGAAGTTTTTGGTTAGCGGCTGAAATATTCTCTTAGTCCTATGCTCTGTGCAATTACAAATTGATGTCCCAGAAACTTATCTGCTGAGGGTGGAAGAAGACCATCATTAGTTTCTGTCAGAAAAGACTGTGTCGGCCACTCCTGTTTTAACAAATAAAAAATCAAAAGCAGTGAGACAGGTAACTTGGGGGACTGTAGCAACACTGATTTTTGAAACACCTCTGCAGTACTGCTATAAAACAACTCTTTCATCATCCTACTATCAGTACTGAGGGTGGCTGAGACCTCGTTAGCTTTCTGCAAAGCACATGTGGTACCTTTTGTAATGTCAGTTTTGTGCTAGCTGGTGTGTGAAACTCTGGCAAAACATGCTTTTTCTGAGATACTGGCGATATTGTATCACACCGTGTTTATCTGCACACTGTTGCATGCCTAAGACGTGCTCTGATGATCTGAATCATCTTTCTTTGGAAGATAACTGCATCCAGTCAGCATCCTCTTGGATGCTGATAAGCCTCCCAATCGCTGGACTTCTTACGCACATCTGATTGTGTATAGCCCTTTGCCTCTTGCTTCTAAACTACAATTTAGTTATAGGTTTTCTTTCTTTTCATAGTCTTCATGCTTCTTCCATTGTCATAGATCTTTCCTCCACCAGATTAAAATGAGGTATATCTTAGCTTCATTGGCCATGGCTGGAGAGGAGCATGAAAGAAAATTAGTAATTTTTTGCCATCTCTCTCCAGAAGCTGCAGTTATAAGGGAATCCTCTCAAAGGAACTGCAGTGGTTGGCCTGTCTGAGACCAGCCACCAATCTAAGAGGCTTTTTATCTGAAACATATGATTTAAAGTAGTTATTTCTTGAACAAGTCAATAAAAGCACATTGTGATAGCCCTGCTTAGTAGGAGAAGCTCTCAGTTATTTTTACTTCTCTGCTGCCTCGGTATACTCAAGCGGTGCTCTGCAGTTTCTAATTGTTCCTGGGTTTGTACATCACGTTTGGTGATGAGCTCTGCCAACAGCTATGCTTGTGCTGCTCCACTCTTCCCACCTGGTGCCCTTGTACAAGTACAAATGGGGGTAAAACTTGGATCTCCTGTTCAAGCTTGCATAGCATTTTGGTTGCTAAGAACAAGCTAGAAATAAAATCCCACTTGCTTTCTTAATTTTGTGAGCTGCCCGGAGGGAAGTATGGGTTATTTCAGCAAAATGAGATGTGAGTTTTCTGTGCACTGGAATACATTGCTTTTCAAAATAAGCATTAGTTTATAGTATCATTCTGTCTGCATATTTCCATTGTGCATAAAACTCCATTGCAGAGCAGAGTGGAGATGGAGTACACGTGTGTAGCGGCAGAATGCCAAATTAATAGACAGGGCAGTAAGAGGAACGAACATTATTTGGTTAATCCATCGTGTACAATCTCTGAGAGGACTGTAGTGAGTAGCACCCTATACCTAAGGGAAAATGTACAGTTAAAACCTCTCATGTCATAGGTCTTGTGCGCTTTTACCAGTGTGTTAAAGATGCTATGAACAAAATGGAACAGCTTGAACATAATAAAGGATATAACAGAATTGTAAAATGAGACAGGCTAATAGGGCAAGAAAGAGTTTAGTTTGGATTGCAGAACTCACTACTGTGCCCGTTAGTGCATTTTCAACTTTCTTCCTCCCTAGCAGATGAAGAACCATGAGCAATGTCTTGGCTCATGGTTACACTTCTCTTACTGTTATGGTAATTGCTTCACTCTGAGTTTTATGCCATTGTCTTTTCATCTCTCACAGCCTATCTCACTAATTCTGCTTTATCTCCAGCATCGCCTTCCTTCACTGCTATGCTACTAGAAAGAGTTAGCAAATTTGCTTTGCTGATTGCTTCCTTTCCTCTGTCCAAGGTAGGTAGGTTATCTTTCTCCTTAAACTTTCCCAGTTGTCTGCTGAGACATTCCCACCCCCAGTCAGTCAGATCACGTCCCTCACTCACTATCTACACGCTGGCTCTTGTTAATTTTCCCCTGCCAGGATCCAATATTACAGCCTTACTGTGCTGGCTTACCTGTTAAGCCCTCGCTTTTTACTGTCTGAACTTCCTTATCTATTTCATATTCTCCATATCTCCAAATGTATCAGCTGATTCTGTCTCTTCCTGCCCACTTTTGCATTGTTCATATTTTACATTTCCCATGCTCCCTATCTCCTTTTCGCAGCTGGAATATACACTTTTCTCTGTTACCGTAAAGCAATCTGCCTTTGACTTCCTTTTGCTTTGAAATGCTTCCATTATACCCTCGTTTTCTCCAATGCTTCAATTTCAAGCTAGTAATGTAACAACTGAAGTGATCAAACAAAACTCATCTTTTTGACCCAGCATCACTGTTGCTTTCCATCCACAACCTGGCTGTTTCTTCCGTAAGCCTCTCTGCACCTCTCCACTCTTTACTGGGAAACACATTACGTGCACAAGTGACACAGCTTGTCGTCTTCTAGGACCCTCTTTCCAACCCTTCTACAGAGAGATCTGTAATAAGATGCCAATTTGAAGAGCGTTAGGCAGGTAGCTGACTAAGAACATATAGACTGTTAGTCATAAATGTGGCATAAACATGTGTCTAGGTATCTAATTCAATCCTTCTATGCACTTACACATGACTGAGATGAGAGGTTTAAAACTGTCCTGAGTGGAAACTATGACCACATGTGTTTAGGAAAATGGAGTTGTTGGTTGCATTATCACATACATAAAAGCCTGTTGGCTTATTCTATGGAGTTTTATTGTACGAAATATTTTACAATATATAAGCAGATGGAAATAGATGTTCTAGTCCACTTTTCCTTCAGCTTTAGTTCAGTTTGGGGCCACTGTGGTAGACTGTCAGCTGTAGGAACTCGTACTAAATGAAACATTCTCTACACGTGCAAAAGATTGCTCCCTGGAGAGTAAGGAAATAAACTCAGTAGCTGCTGGACTGTAGGATTTTCTTGGCTCATCTCTCATGTGACTGCAAAGTTCAGGGAAACAAGGGAGTATTTTGAATAGAAATGAAACTGTGACTGTGCATATTGCCTTAGCTCCGTATTTGACTTTTACAGATGAAAGTGTGAAGCTGGTGTAGTTGAGGTGATCCTGGATATTCAGTGACAAGTACTGCACTGGCAGGTAGCTAAATGGTAATCAAGGAGCTTTTTGGAAATGTCTTTTCAGAAGTATTTGAGAAACCAGACATAAACTCTTTACTGAATTGACCAGGAGTTCTTGTGGGAAACCTTCTTTTAATGAACTCTGTTCTGATGCTATTGTGTAACTCTGATGCTATTATATACACACTTACTTCAATTCTGTATGATTGTGTTGAAAATAAGAAATGTGTTTGTCCCACAGTTTGGAAATTTAGCTCCATCTAGTTCTTCTTACTATTACATTCCTATTACAGGAAATGGCCTCAAGTTGCGCCAGGGGAGGTTTAGACTGGATATTAGGAAAAATTTCTTTACTGAGAGAGTGGTCAAGCATTGGAGCAGTCTACCCAGGGAGGTGGTAGAGTCACCATCACTGGAAGTGTTCAAAAAACACGTAGACGTGGCACTTCGGGACATGGCATGGCGGTGTTGGGTTGATGGTTGGACTTAATGATCTTAATGGTCTTTTCCAACCTTAATGATTCTGTGATACTTCATTGATTTGTGGCCTGGAATCCATGGGCAAAAATTTTTCCATTCAATAAATGTAATGTTACAACATCAACAAATGATGTAATTTAGTTATCACCAAAAAAATGACAGACACAAAAAAATTGATAGTTAGATGCAAGTCACTGAGAGATATACACAAACATTCACAGATTTCTTTTGTTTAATTTGCTTAATACCTTTTAGCATGGTTAAACCTTCATACCATAGGACGTAACTAAACCATAGCTGAGGTGACTTATTATATGGTGTCCTGACAGGGTTTGTTTTTAAAACCCAGTGTTTAGTGGATTAACAAGTGTTTTAATAGATATACAACAGTGTAATCTCAGAAGGTGCTCATCTGTTCTTCAATTATGTTAGTTTAATTTCTTAAAGTACAGTTGTGATACATATGCTTCATTTAACGTTAAAAAGAAAAGGCTAGTATTCCTATGACTTCTAAGGAAAAGTGACGTTTCTATGGACACTATAAAAATTAATTTGAAATAGAAATAAATTCAGATGTTTCAATGTTTACATCATTTCATTAAATTATGTTTTCTCCATGTACTAAGAAATTGGAACGAAGTTGTTTTGCTCAAGACAGCCTATCTTAATAGGAGCCATACTATACCTGTCGTGTCCATTACAACAAGCAATTAGGTTTGCATTTCAAATTAAAGTTTATTTTAGAGTCATTTTTTCCATATAAAAATTATTCAGATAAAGTCTAGTAAGTAGGGCAAGAAGAACTGGATAATCTTCATCTCTTTTGGCCTTCCTGGGCTGAATTGCTATACTGTCTGTGCCAAGAGGGCACAGTGAAACTTGTTGTATTAACTTGTTCTTAGTTTGGTTTGTTCTTTTTATTTTTAACTTTTGAAAGCTCAGAGTAAAGCAGTATCTGGGGGGAGGTGGTCTTGTTCAAGGATTGTTGGAGGGTTTTTTTTCCTAGGGATCTGTCTGTCTCATGGCTGCACACTTGTGTGGTAGTTGCATAGCGTAACCGGAGATTAATATTCTGGAAACCACAATTTATGATAGCTGCGATCGCACAAGTATCAGCTGACGATACTGTGTCACGTTTTATTTCAAAGAAGTAGCGGTAACAATGGCTTATAGTAATAACAGTAATGCTCCTTCCCCTGGGGGAAAGGCAGAGAATGCTATCTTGCCACATGATCTCATTTCTTTTAAGCTTTGCGCTAACCGCTGACATATCGCATAAATGCCTCCTTTATTACCTGCCAGTGATTGTCTTCTGTGTTGGGAATAGCCTCCGGAACCCACGTCCACATGCCAGCAAAGTGCTTCGCTTACTCCATGTGAATTTGTCTCTGTCTGGCGCTCCGTGAGGCCCCTCTATACACCTGAGCATCCTGACTAACTCGGGTAGCCTAAATTACACCGCCTGTGAAAGGCCTTTGTTCAGGTGCCTCAGCGGAGCTGGGACTGGGAGCTGGCACAAGCCAGGGCTATGTTTCTGTATATGCCAAGTAAGTAATTTGCCATTTTAGTTAGGGGTTGGGTTTTTCAAGTTGCGTCCAGCTAGTAATGTAGCCCGGCCACACATCTCTGCAGGGATTCTGGTTCTTATCTTTTCGGTTGCTTTTAAACAAAAGCAGCATTCAGTCACATCACTTCCCTTATCAGCTTGCTAGCAGATAAAATAGGTATTTTTCAAATTGCCTCTCTCTTTCCAGTTTTAAATAGACCTATATAGGTGCTTCTTAGTCATTTTAGTCTGCAGATACTTGTTTCACATAAACAAGAATACACATTCTATTTTATACAACTATTCATTCAAACTCCATTTCCATTTGGACAAAGCACATTCTCTGTCTCTCATTGTATTATGCTTTAATCTCTTCTGTCCAGCCCTGCTTAAATTAAACGCAGGGGAGAAGGTAGCACACAAGCCAGAGTGACCCTGTTTGCCCAGTGGTGAATTACAGCCTACTACACACACACCCCTATTCAGACTAGTACGTCACTGACGGAATTGGTAGACGGTACCTTTACCTTCAGTCTTTTCCCTTTATTTTTCTGCAATGTACTATTTTGAAAAGGCTGGTAATTATTAGGTACTCCGAGTACGGCAAAGGACTAAGCCCTTCTATATATTTGCACTTTGCAGATAAATATTTTGATCAATGGTAATAAATATAGCAGTGGTAATAGCAAACCGTGGTGTCTGTTAACTGTTCCCATTTGCTGTGCTCTGGGCCGTGCAGCTCTGCAGCTTTCTCCCTAATGCCACTCCTCCAGGTCTCCAGAGGTCCACAAGTCCTTCTCTCTGTTCATGCTCTTCCAGTCAAGCCCAGACTCAGATTTACCAGAGTCCCTTCCTGCAGTTTTCCAGGCCCCCGGGAGAGAAGTTGATTGCTCACCATGGGGTCTCAATTTCAATCCCTTTGGGGCTCCTACCAGCTTTGCCTCTGGCTTGCGTGCCACCCATACGGGACCACGTCGATCCCTGCTGGTGGTTCAATGGAATGTCTTCCAGGCCCAAGTCCCAGAGCTGCTTCGCAGGTATGTGATTCACGCGCAGATCCTCACTGCTTTGCCGACAGCGGAGTGCAAACGTTTCCAAATGTCACCCTATTTCTTCATGCCACACACACATACATGTAGTAACTAACAAGTAGGCCCTTTGCAGGCTGAAGTCAAAATATGCTGTGAGCAGGACTGGAGCTCCACAGTCTTTTCTCCAAGCCGTAATTTTGTGTGAGCTGTTTGGGCTCCGGCTGGCAAACCATGCAACCTAAACCGTGAGGTACCACTAAAAGAATACGTTGTCCAACTGCTACTTTTTAACATTTTGGGACAAAGCTTTCAAGGACTTATTTTTCCCTCAACGTTATATCCCTTTTAACTCTCTCTGTATAATCTCTTCCTGCTGAAATTAGGACCAAAGATGCACTTGTATGCTATAGTTTCAACTGCATAAATATCTACTTCACTTCTGTTGCCACTGCTCAAGCTGTCTAAACAACGGCTGTGGATGATGGTAACAACTAACATGGAATAGCCCTGGGAAAGTATAATAATGCAAACTTAGAATGGGGGCGAGGGAAATTGTCTTATTTTCTTTTCTTCAGAAACATGAACTTACTTCCCACATTTGTTTGCTTTAGTTTGCTGATTTGCCAGGTGCACGGATCCAGTAGGCCAGGGCGCACCCAAGACATTTGCCTGGATGGTTTTCTTTCCTTTTACTTTGCCCTTCAGATCCTGTTGCATAAATTAACACGTCATTTTCCCACATTTGGTAATATAGGATTAGTGGTTAAACGTGGTTTCATTTGCGCTTGTGTTGATTCAACAGTGTACAGTGTTGGGTAGGAAGCGGGTCTAAAGTATGATGAGTTTCGTCAGCGAGCAACTGCATTTTCATGTGCTGGTGTGTATGAAACAATCTCTATTTCTTACTTCTTACTCCCAACCGTGATGGTAGAGAATTCTTAAGTCTGCAATCGGTACTCTAGTTTGGTATTTTCATAAACTTTTAAGTAAAATGTTTGTATGCTCTTGACAAATCTCAGCTTTGCACTGACCAACTAGTAAGCTTTTTATTTGGCCTGAGTCCTGTGAAGAGAAAAATACCACAAATACGGGAATTGTTCTGTCCTTCAGCCTGCGCAGAAATAGATGTGAGCATAAATCTTTAAGAACGGTACCTCCAAACCTAGCATCAGCAGGGCCAGCCATAGCAGGGAAGTTTTGGTTCAGTGATTAAAGAGAGGAGCCGAAAGTCAGGACTTCTGACTGGTGTACTAAGCTGTTCTTGGAAAAGGGACTGAAGCTCTCTTTGGTTTATCTAAAATTCTGTTAATTTGCACACAGAAGTGCACGTAAGGGGTAGCTGATTTTTATGCAGCTGAATTTTATCGCTTCAGTCCCTAGTGGTTCTTTGCAGTTATAAATGCTGTAACCCATGTAAATATTGTCAGCATCACCATTTTAAATGATCGCAAAGCAGTCCTCCCTTAGCTGAGGAACGCATTCCTTCCCTGAGCCCTGCAAAGTGCCTTTTGGTTGGCTTGCAGTGGAGGATGAAGAGCTGGAAGATTAGAGTGTCTGTCCCTTCTGCTTTCAAAACGAATTTTCATTCAGTAGTGGCTAAAGCTGGTGGACAGATGGCTTCAAAAAGCCCTTTAACTAATACGTGTTGCCAGCCCTACATCCTCTCTTCTGTTAAACATTTCATTCATTATGCAGTTTCAAGAAACGGTGAGAGCCAACTCTTTCTGCCAGTGTCACCCCTGCACGTAACTCCCCCTTCATTCCAAAGAGCTGTCAAGAGGCATTTTTCTTCGAAAGGGGTAGCAATCTAAGTCTTGCCACAATCAGCTTCTGAAGAGGAAGGGCCTTGCATTCAGCCAGAGCACTAGCGATTGCTGAGATGGAATTAAAAAAGAGAAGGAATAAGAGGAGAGAAAATCTCAAAGGGTGTCAGGGGGCTATTTACTTCAAACAGCTTCGTTAGATGGAGTGTGTTGTACAGACTTTGTTTTACAGATCCAGCTCAGCGTGCACAAAGAGGCTGCCTCAGATGCTGTGTAGGCTACCAACAAGGGAAAAGAGAAATGAAAATAACACTGCAGCTTTTCCATTTTACAAGAGCTTCTTAATGGCTTTGAGTAATTAGAGGCTGCAGAGCAAAAGTGGCTATTTTTCATTCCAAGTCCCATTTTAATTCAGCTCAAAGTCACCTGTTGGTAGAAGAGAAGAGGAGAAACAACCAACTGTTGGTTCTGCCTCTGTTAAGTGTCAGAATTTCTTCCCTTAAAAATGCAAGGAATGAGAGCTCCTCTGGGGACTGCGATCTCAGCCTCCGCAAACAGCTCGGATGTTGGACCGAAGGTACGGCCGTGCCGAGGGAAGAGCACGCTGTACTCCAGCACGCTGCCTCACCAAAGCAAGTGCACTTAGTGCCGTGGGGCGAGGCTTCCCAGATGCTCTAAATAGCTTGGATGTACTTACGTTATATTTCTCTTAGTTGTAAAGTATTCGGGAAAACTTCTAATGAGGATGTGTTAATTTAAACTGAAATGCTAAAAGATTTTTCTGGTCTGTTCAAATTTGAATAACCATATATGTGGGACAAAAGGTGAGGCTGTGAAAGTACTAATTTTGTGGCTTTGTTCTCCAAGTCCAGCACACAGCCCCGTGAAAGTGGGTGCCTCAGTTTCTTGGTGAGAGTCACCATGTTCACCAAGGCTGTGTGTCCCTAGGAAGGGAAAAATTCCTGGGTTTACCCCAAGAAGGAATGAGAACCATTTTTCCTCTCATATGTTCCTTCTCCGTTCCCGTATGCATACACCTGCAAGATTGGTGTGATTTGGACTTTCTTCTAACATGATGGCCCCGCTTCCTTTCTTTTAACTGGCATAAAAGCAGCTGCGGAGAGACAATAAAAACAGACTGACTTCTGAAATTCTCTGTGTTTGATCTGTTTGCTGTTAATTTTTCATTTAAAAATAAAACATTTTTAGAGTAACTTCAGCCATTCAGGGTAAATGAAAATTGAGACAGGAAGAGGAAATACATTTCTCATTTCAAAGCACATCTCAAACTGTTTTAAATTAGAGGAATTTAAAGCATCCTAGTTTTCTGACTGCCTAGTATGAGGAAGAAAGGATAGGAATTTTCACCAATCATAATAAGATTTCCTTAAGTTGCAAGAATTTTTTAAAGTGTTTACAAATCCCAGACAGTTAACAACCGCTCACATGAAGAGCTCTGAACAGTTTGATATCACTAGCACACAGACTGTGAATACATGTAAAAAGTAGTTCAACAGATTAATTTTAACTCCAGCCATGACTCACAATTAACTTCACTGAAATTTTGACACATGGGACTCTGCAGATAGAATGAACGTATTTTCTGTGGAACTTCTTTGCTTTCCTGGTGTGAACATTTCTCTTTGAGTAATCAGCGTTCAGTCCTTGAGCACCAAATGCTTCTGTAGGTTTCATGAAAACGTAGAACTTAAATCTCAGGCTTCATACATCACTCATTTTAGAGGAGATGTATGTATATATATTCTTCACTGACAAACTAAATTTATCCACCTTTCTTAGTTTTAATGGAACTATACAAAATATGACCAACCCCTTGTCCCAAACAGAACAAACCTTGATTAGTGTTTGTATACTCAGGGAAATAAATAGCCAGACTATGCAAACTACCTGTTCATCATGAAAAAGGGCAAGCCTGTCTAGAAGTTTTCTGATCAAGCAAACTGTGAACATCAGCGGCAGTTGAATAGCAGGCTAGAATACAGCAGCGTGATTTCAATGGATCAACCACCAAAGAGGGTTTCTCTGCCCAATCCTTTAGGTAGGGAAACTACAGAATTTTGGGGAAGAGTCTGGCAGGCAGGAGATGAATGGATGCCAGAAGAGAAAGTTTGGAGGGAAGACAGAAAGGAGGGAGAACCTGAGATAGTCCAAGGGGACCCCAACATCCTGTACCATGATTTGGGGTGATCTTTGCAGCACCAAGAGAACAAGGAGAACCCAAGGTAACGCACAACCCTGCATGGGGACTGCTGGTACCACTACACTGACCTGCCAGACTCTTTTACTGAACCACATTGCCTCTCCCATGGGAAAGGGAAATAGTATAATTCATAAAATTGCATATATCCGTGATTAGATTAGATTGTTTTGGTATCCAAATCATTGAATTTCCACACTTTAATTTGGTCTTAAACAGTGACAAGACAGAAGTGACAAACTAATAGAATAATTCCATGGAGACTGTAAGTAGCACCTTGGACATCTCTCAGATGTTATTGTGATTAGACAGTTGCTGATTACTGGTTAATGACTTCAGCAAAACCAGTAAGGATGTGCTATGGGGAAAATTTGAAGATATTTAAGAAATTTGAAAAAAGAGTAGCAACCCATACAACCCATGAAATTCAAGAAAGGCTACACTGTTTTGTCACAAACTGTAATTTTTTTTTTTTTCTCTGCTGGAAAAGAGAATTGTCAGTGTGATCTGTGAAGTCGGAATATATCCATTCCTCCTGTCTCTGAGAATCTTCTGAACTGCAAACCAGCTTAAGTCTGGGTGTAAGATGCAATATGGGGAACAAGCAGAAGGCGGTGCCTGTTATTGAAATGCATGTGGCCAGTGAGATCAAAAGGCATTTTTAATGGTTTCACAAAGTGACAGAGTGAATAGGGAGTGATGTGGCAAAGAAGCCATCGGAAGGGGCAGTTCGAAAGGTCCCTATTCCTGGATTAAATCACAACAAATGAAAGATAATTAAATCCAAGAAAAGACTGAAATGTTTAAATGTTGGAAGATAATCTGTTCTGAGCTAAATCCTGCATTTCAAAACACCCTGACAGAATCTGAATTTACTTTGGTTCACAACAGCATTAGTCAAGGACTTCATCTGTGTTTTAAAGGACAGCCTCAGAATTTGTGCTGAAATGGCTCGGAAAGCTCAGTTTCGGGACATATGATAACTGTGACATGACTATGTGCCAATTTGGTCTGCAAAAATTGGGTTGGAAAATGTAAAGAGCTTCTTATCCTGTTCAAATATTTTGCCTGCTATACTCAAACTCACAAACACAGAAGGAAAGTTAAATGCAGGTTTTTTTAGGCTTCAGTGTGATACATCATCAAATACATGGGTCTACATCATACCAGATTGCTGTTCATTAATTAGAAAATGAGACTACGGCACATCTGTATGACAAGGCGTACCGGAATTACGTGGTCTAGTATGAGTCTCCTGCCAGCAGTTACTAAGGCATGTTTAGATAAACACAAGGGACTCGCAGAATGAAAGCCCTGCACTTTGTTGTGACGTGGTCATGGTTCTTCAGTGCTCATCAGGTATGACCTTAGCCACTGTAGAGAATACTAATAATTTTCCCATGCAGTCTTACATTAGAGGTGCATTTCACTGAGGAGGGGTTTGTTTGTTTCTTTGTTTTCAGGGAGTGCCTTTCTAAAGAATTCTGTAACCTGAATAAGTACTCTAACAGGAGCCAGCTGATCATGGTTAGGCTGTACTTGTTTCCACTCTTCCCGCATAAATGTACAGATCTTCATTTTACTTGCTTCATAGCAAGGTTTTCATTTAAAAACTGAAGCATCCACCCTGCAAATTCTATTTGTAATGCTTTATAGCTTAGAGAATGAGATAGTGTGCTCTAAATCATGAAATAATAGGCCCCCCACAAAATGCAAACCTAAGTAGTATAATTATCATGTAATGGCATTTGACTATGTGAATTCAGCTGTCCTGAACAATACGCGCCTTGATGTCTCTACATTGTATAATGTAGTTTTTAACGCCATGTGTTTTGTAGGGATCTGGGTTTTCGGAGTTTATTTTTCCACTGTTGGTCATTAAATGTAGCGCACTGTTGCTTGATTGCGTTCCTTAGTTCACACACGTGTGTGATTTCAGTCTACTTAGTTGAGTTGAACTACATGTGCTTTAATAACCAATTGTAAGAATGGGCTATGAAGTTATTCCAAATAACCCACAGAAGAAAGGAATAAATGTGTTTTCTCTCCTATGTTGATATGAATACTACTCTTGAAGGAAGAAAATTCTCTTATTACATTAGAATCTAATAGGAGAAAGTGCTCAATGTAATGCATTAATGCACATTATAATAGTTGCTCTTCAAAGCTGAGGGATAATTTAAAGTACAATATACTTGTAAACATTCAGTCATTCAGTAAACCTACCGATCTTTGACTTTGTTAGTTAATGCTTTTTAATTGCTAAAGCAGTAACTGAAAAAGGAGGGCATCAATCCAAAGTAATTACCTCAAAATACTATGTTACTAATATCAATCCAAGAAGGAACCTTTCATATTTGAGACTGCTGTGGAAAGGAAATGGAGCTAGTCTAGAGAGAGTTCAAGGTGCTTTGGCATTCAAGGTGGAGAAGGGAAGCAATGTGCATGGTAGAAGGAGCTGTTTGGGTCTGCCATGAATTATGAATGCCAAGGCAAGGGGCCTGTAGCTCGAGGATTGCTTCAGAACAGTACACAGTTGCAATATTGCACGCAGCTGCATAAAATACAAAGGTTAGTGACGTTACCTACACCACATAACTGAGTGGGATGCCTTCAAACCAGCCTTGCACTACGTGCAGTTCATGGAAGCCAGCAGATATCTCTCTCTCCCTCTCTGCTGAGGTCTAGAAACGGAGTGACACTTGGCACTGAGCATTCAGGAGAAGACCCTCTGCTCTTCTGTTAATTTCAGTTTTTAAGACCTCTCTATCTTACTGGTTGCTGTATCTTGCTCATCACCTTTAGTGATGGGGCGAAAAGGGAAACCGAGTTGGATAACTCATCCCCAGTGGATGGCTCTTGCGTTTGTAAACTGCAGCAATTCTGCACTTCTCATGTCCTGTAGCACAGGACTAATTATAGACTTGACTTCTTCTGTGTCTTACTGCACCCAGTTATGCTGTTTACTGGAAGCATAATCTGACCTAGCATGTTTAAAAGCAGCGTGCTTTCCTTAACTATATTGAATTGATGATAAATATTTCTAGGAAGTACAAAAAGGAGAAAGATCTTTTCCAGGAGAATCGCTTGCTTAAGAGTGCGCATGCTGCAGTGTAGGTGTATTGCTGTGTGGATTTAAATGTTCTTTTAGATATGTCAGGTGCTGGCATCTCCATCATATGCTAGTGCCTTATTTTAGTAATAAGGAGAAGATATATAATTTGCATAATCATAAATCTCACTGGAAGGACTAAAAGGTATTTGGATGCTCAGGCTTACGATGACATAGTGAAACTGTAGTATTTCTTTACTTGAGATGTACAGGAACAATTACATATGTTGTAGAAATTATCTTAATTAATTGTCTCATTTAAGCAAGTATGAAATGCTAATATATGAAATGACTTAATCCCCATTCATCATTTCACACAGTATAAATCCAGTTTATAACCTTCAACAAGATGCAAGTCAGACAACAGAACAGAATTTCAGCAGTCTTGTTCCTGGCAAACCAAAGACAAATCTTTGTAACAAAAGCAAGCTGGTTAATGATAAACTTCTAATAACTAACATTCTTGAACAAACTGTTGAGGAATTAGATAAATGGGCAGATCTGTAACAAATTCAATAATGACTTTTTGTTTGTGTTTATGTTTATGTTTACATCAGCTTTTAGAAGGTCTAAGACAATCTTGGCACATAATTGACTCTGATGCGATATATTGGAAACAAGGAGCAGGTTTGCCTTACTGGATTGAATTTACCTGGTTCTGTATAATGAAGCAGTGAATGGGGAGATGGTACTAGTGAGAATAAAGAAATAAGAGTATTGGCTCATGAAAGACGAAGGTACTGTGATGGAGAACAGAAGGGAATGGATAAGAATCACAGTTGTAAATGAAATCTACCTGCATAGATTGGTACCCATTAATTTTGTTCTCTGTTTTTCAGAGGGAGAAACTTACTTTCAGTAGCTTTTTTGCTTGTTAGACTCTTCTACATGTCTTTAAAGAAGGTAAATGATCTACAATTGACTGGACTGAAAAAGAACAACCTTGTTTAAACTCCCCCTATTGTCAAAGTTTGGAACCCACTAGTTTTTCCATCCTTTCCAATTTTTAGACTTTTGTCATTGCCTGTATACTACATGCTTACACAGATTCACGGTCATAGAATTGTAGAATCATGGAATAGTTTGAGTTGGAAGGGACCTTTCAAGGTCATCTAGTCCAAGCCCCTGCAGTGAGCAGGGGCATCTTCAACTAGATCAGGTTGCTCAGAGCTCCGTCCAGCCTGACCTGGGATGTTCCCAGGGATGGGGCATCGACCACCTCTCTGGGCAACCTGGGCCAGTGCTTCACCACTCTCATGGTGAAACATTTCTTCCTTAGATCTAGTCTGAATCCACCCTCTTTTAGTTTAAAACCATTGCCCCTTGTCCTATTGCAACAGGCCCTGCTAAAAAGTCTCTCCCCATCTTTCTCATCAGCCCCTCTCAGCCCTGGCAGCTGCAGGAAGGTCTCCCCGGAGCAAGGGCTCCCCGGACCCTTCTCTGCTCCAGGCTGACCCCCCCCAGCTCTCCCAGCCTGTCCTCCCAGCAGAGCTGTTCCAGCCCTCGGAGCATTGCTGGGGCCTCCTCTGGCCCCGCTCCAGCAGGTCCGTGTCTCTCCTGTGCCGAGGGCTCCAGAGCTGGACGCAGCACTGCAGGGGGGTCTCCCCAGAGCGGGGCAGAGGGGCAGAACCCCCTCCCTCGCCCCGCTGGCCACGCGGCGTTGGGGGCAGCCCAGGATCCTGAAACACTGTTGTAACCTGACAGCTGTACATGCATTGGATGTAAACTTTATTACTACATACTGCGGATCCTGCTGTGCTGTATCTCAGAAGAATGATAACTTCCCGATACCTAGAGCCATGGATTCAACCGCAGTGTGGAATAGGGTTTCTGTGATGAAGATGATACCATTCTTAATGTACAAGCTAAAGGGTGTACAACATACAGGGCTAAATTTACTACGGATGCACACCACCACTAGTAGTAAAAAAAAATTTTGTTGTCCACTGAAATCCTGTGTAGATTTTTAGACCGTTATAGGTTAAAAGTAGCTATAGACGTGATATAGCCATATAAAGTAAAACTTAAGAGTTACTGAATATTTTGTTCTGGTATTGAATGCCCTTCTGAGAAGCAGAAAAATCTGTATAACTCTATTTTGACATTTGCTTTTGGTTGAAACCCACCCTCCTTTGAAGGTGACTAAAAGCCCGTGCAAGTATGAAGCTCTGGTCAGAAGTACACTTTGTGGATGCTGCAAGCTTTGTTCTTGAGAGTACCATTTTTGAGCAAATATCCATAGAAAAAGTTGACTGAAATGTCAATGACAGCAAGAACTCACATGGATTAACTGCTGCATCCAGTTTCACATCTAGGGCTGAAGGAGAAGCGGTATATACAGCCTGTGGTGGCTGCCTTGCTCCACTGGTGAAAGTAAGTCACTAATCCATTGCTGGGAAATAGAGGAGGCGAAGAAATTACGATTTGTTTTTCTTGTGAAAATTATTATTGTTGATCAAGGTAGATCCACCTGGGTTGATAGGAAATAGGCTTTTGGGAGTAGCACTGGAGAACGGTGTGTCCTAAGCTTTTACACAGTGGAAAGTATTGCAAGTTTTGGTTTGATCATCCACATGTCCATTATCCAGAAGAAAGCGTGGTATTTTTGGTTCTGCAGCTTATTAAGATACACTAATGGGACATGGCTTGCTTTCTAGTAACCCAAACTCTGCACTCTCATTGCTTTCCTATTATTTGATTAGATTCATAGAAAAAGATCGGCTTTTACTCCATAAGAAAGAAAATCATAATATTATAATATAATAAATAATAATAATAATAGAGGGAAGTGTGTTAGCTTTAAGAGTGGAAGAGCTACCAAAGGACCCTGTCCAAGTCTTTCCAGAAATGTTAGGAGTTTTATCTCCTTGTTGGCTCTCCTGCTGCTTCTAGACTCTCAGGCAGTTTGGTCTGCAGCTTTCCCCAGAAGCTGAAATGCCGTCACCACTTTGTGACTGCTCTCGGGGAGACTTCACGGTGCTTAGTTGCTGGCTGGGGTTAAAACACAACAGTTGCCACTAGGCATTCATTCTCCCCTCAAGTCAACAGAGAAGTAATGCGTATATAATGCGTTTCCTGACACGTGGTTGCTGGTTACTGCTCCATGATGCGGGTTCCTAAGGGTGTTATTGCAGAGAGCTACTGCATGCTCCGCTAACGCAGCTGGGAGCAGCTAGCGTGTTCATGCTAATGATTGACAACAGTGAGTTTTCAAGGGTTCTGGCAGAGGTTTCTTGGTGTCAGGCACTGAATGTGTGTACACGTGTCTGAGGAAATTGGATTCTGACTACAAAATGCGACACTACTCAACATCCCCGAAATACAAGAGGAGCTGGGTTTCACAGATTTTCTTAGTGAGGTAGCTGCGTTGTGTGTTCTTGAAGACAAAAATCCTGCCCCCAGTCCCATTCTCTTGTTAGTCGTCTTTATTTATCCAGTGGTCCCACTGGATGTGGTGAGCCAGACTGGATTTTGTATGGTGATTCTGTCCGCAAATCCTTTCAGAGGATTTGAAAGTGATAGCAGCAATAATAGTTACTACAGAGTGCATCTAATTTTTAAAGCATTTTGCCAGAATACCTGTCCTAATGCAGTGTTAATGTCTTCATTGCTGCTGGTGTTTCAGAGCATTTGTAATGCACAGCCTGGCTAAAACAGAAGCTCAGTGCAGGAAACTGCTCACAAGAAAGAGCTTGTTGGCTAGATTTCCCTGCGAGAAACTCCAAGGTGCCTTTGTACTGTAACCCTTTATTAATGATAGAAATTGAGTCAAAGTATTGCAAGCCACTGAGGTTAACCAATATGCCACTTAAATATAACTGGAGTTTGTGTTATCTGTAACTGAAGAAGGTCATGGGATCTATCGTTTGCCGTGGGAGTCTGCAGTGCCAACAAATTAGCATCAAAAGCTCTGGCTTGGCATACAGAACAGGGCAATAACTACAGCCTCTGAAAACTTCTCAAGAGAGCTGCGAACGGAGAGGAACAAGCTCCCTCAAGCTTGTGATCCTACTGTCATTTATTACAACAGCCTCGCTCTTGTTGCCAGCCTTAATGTGCTTGAGAAACTGTCAGCTGAGCCTTAGAAAGCAAACGGCAGAGATGGCAATGCCAAGGGAGCCAGTGGGAAACTGAACCCGCATGAAGTGCACATCTCGGTGGAGCAGCGCTACGGCCATTCGCGGGGCAGACACGGCTCTGGGGGCGAGCAGACATCTCGCCTCTTTTTGCTTTGAGGATGAGGAAGGCAACAACGGGATCAGCCGGGAAGAAAAAGGAGTTCTGAGAGGGTAGAAAAGAAAACCAATTTACTTTAAGAGCAATGAATTTAAGTGCTTTTGCCCTTTCTTAACAAGACTGGCCAAGAAGGAGAAAAAAGGGAGAAAGCAGTCTCCTTCTTCCCCTCCCCCTTGCAAAATCCTACATGCCCTTTTGGCAGAGATCCATCATTCACTTAATGTGTCCTGCT
>NW_010562668.1:47285-47625 GCF_000687285.1 Phaethon lepturus
CTGAAATCAATTCATGTGTCAAGATTTGGAGAGCTAGAACAAAATTTGTTTGCTGATCCCATCCACAGATCACTCAAGAGGATTCATAAAGGTTAGTAAAAAAAAAAAACCACCCACATTCCATTTACTATGTAATGCATTAGAAAATTACAGATTCCAATAGGGAGGAGAAAAAGTCTGATTGTACAAACCAGTTGGCTCAAAGTCCATGAGCACCTTCAAGCACATGCAATTACACGAAAGGGATGGAGAGCAGCCATGCCGACAAGGACTTGGGGGTACTGGTGGATGAGAAGCTGGACAGAAGCTGGCAACATGCGCTCGCAGCCCAGAAGGCCAA
>NW_010562669.1:0-9950 GCF_000687285.1 Phaethon lepturus
CTCGGCTCAGCGCTGCCGCCCCTGCGCTCCGCTGCAGCGTTACCGCGGCGCGCCAGGCCTTCGGCTTTGTCTGAGCCCTCTGCACAGGGGCGTTGAAAACACTTTTCGACTCTAGCACCCTAAAGCAGCCAAAGGACGACGTACAGTAGAGGAAAAGCATTCAGTCACGTTATGGCACGAAAGGTGCCAAGTGAAGTGAAGTGCTTAGCTAGTATTCAGCACAGAAATCACCAGAATCCCTGAAAACAGCAAAATTACTTAAAAGAAACCTTCAGGTGGGAAGCAGGAATCATAGTGGCATTGGTCTCGTTCACTCTACCAGGAGCGAAGCAGTTAATAACCCCCTGTGTGTTCTGAAGATGAACCCCTTAGCATCCTTCTTCACCAGTAAATATTAATAGACGAAATAGTAGCAACATCAGTGCAATTCATCTGCGATGAAAATCCGTCCCAGTTGAACTTTCACACAGCGAAAACACTATCTCCCTGAAGTTTTGCATTTTGGATTTCGAAATATGCTCCTCTTCAAATACACGCCCGAGCTCCCTAGTGTGTTTGGGTTGTCAATATCAGTCATAAATAAAGATAAAGCAGAGTCCAGAACAGAGAAATACGATGAGAAATGAAACAGAAATCACCTGCTCAAAGAAAATCTGCTTTGCGCTTCTCTACTGGTTTTCTCTCCAGTCCTACAGCTGGGAAAAGGGAGGTCTCCTTACACTTATCTGAATGTATTCACTTACCAGGAAATGGCCACCCTGCTTTGTCCGATAGTGCAGTGACTGCCCTCGGTACCCTTATACTTTGCCAACAGCAAACAATGCTATTTTTTAAAAATAATAATAAAATAGATTTGCATCCTTGCAGGAATAGAATTACATCCTTGCAGGACAGATATTTCAGGAGACATTGTATGGAGCTCCCTATCTCAAGAAGTTCAAGGCCACTTGCACAACCAGCTCCTCCAGTAAGCCAGACCCTGTACGTGTATTTGCAAGAGCTTAAAAGATGCTCGGACACACGCCTTCCCTGTGCGCCCGCACCTACCCACCCGCTTGCCCACTCAGACCAAAGCACTCTGCTGTAACACAGAACTGGATAAACCTAATCTCATATACTTCAGAGACAATTTCAGTACTACTGCATCATTTAACCTCAAAAGGCAAACAACGGGCTTCAGGCCAGGTAGGCATCTCCTACGGCTAAATCTGCCCATATTTCTATTTGCCCACAAGAAATCAGCCCCCACGCTTTCAACTCACTGTCTTCAGAGAGGAAAGAAAGATGCTCTCATTTACCACAGGGGAGGAAGTGACATCTGTGAAAAATGAATTTACTTATCAGGCTTCAAACTACAGGCGGTGTGCATGCGACCGTGTACACTGGAAGGAAAAGCAGCACATTTCCAAAACTCACGTGTGTTTCATTTGTACAGTTACACTTCTCACCTTATAAAACAGAAAGATCTTTTAAGAGAAGGGAAAATATTTAACCTTCTCAAAGTCAATGCTTATTCTCTTCTCTGTGATTGCTCCTGTAGAGATACGAAACAAATCACAGGGGAAAAAAAAAAAACAAAAGTAAAAATCAAGGACAATAATGGATTGGGGGGGATGTTTTTTTTCTGCAAGACCTTCACATCTAGTCTGAATCTCTTTCATTTCTATTCAGTTCTTGTGCAGGACACTAGGATTATATGTATCAACAATTCAGTGATAAGAAAATCCTTACTATAAATCCTACCATGTGGGACAAATCTGTCAAGATCTTGATTATCAAAACAAATGAACAGACAGTAAAATGTGACATACGTAGCACACACTTTACATGATAAATTAGCCCTTGCACAACTGACAGACGTACCATAAGGGGATGTTAAGGTTGCTATGGCAAACAATGCCTCTCCTCCCCAGCTCCTGAAGCACAAGTTTTCTGAGAGACTCGTTGACTTCTAGCAAAAGACAACAAATCTTCTATGGTTAAACATTACCTGCATCTAACAGGACATATTTCTCTGTCCCACTGTGGTCTTCTTCAAAAGTTACTGCCTTCAAGAGTGACCTCGCCATGTCACTAGAGTAACTAGCCAGAAGCTGTAAGGTTGTTCTCTTCCCCTTCAGCAAACACTTTAGGGATTTACTGTAATGCTTCAGGGATCCAAACAGTGATGGTCAAATAAATTAGGAAATGTACTTTATCATACAGTGAGCAACAACATTGTCAGCTCAGGGAAAACCAGAGAGAGTCCTGTCTCAAGCTAGAAATATGAACTAAAAATTTAGGTATTTTAGCTACTCAAAAGCTTGGATGCTATGCATCCCTCAGAACTAGGTTACCAGGTAAGAACAAAGGTTTTTTTAAGAAACATTCACACTTTTCATTGGAATAAAAATCAGGGGGAAAAAACCCCCATGACTTCAGTATACTTCTCATCCAAAATGGTGTTTGGAACTGCTAACGCAGAAAATCTGTGATACTTTTAAAGAAACGGAGCAAACCCCAGTGAGAACTTAGTAGAGCATCCTTAACAGCTATTTTTGTCAACAAGTCGTAACCATGCACCCAAAAGCTCTCCTGCACAAAGACCAAAACACTAGAGAGAGTAAAAGGTGTGGGTATATCCCTGACAGAAGGTATTCAGAACTTAAATCAGGATGGGCTCATTCTTGCTGCAGAAAATTACACGAGTCTTAAACGATAATCCTGACAACTTCACTGATTACTTCTCCTGGAAACCTGTCAGAAATTCAAATTAAATTAGTTTCTCCTGGCTTACTTAGCAAAACTCATAAAAATAGCTGTGTTCTTGTTGACCTCAAAGCGGGCACCAGCTGACCACAAACTCTCATTTAGTTGTTAATTTCTCTGATTACAGGGTCTCTTCTTTCTTTTAAATTATGAGAGATATGCATATTGATCACCAGGCGACAGGGTGCAGACACAGCTATGACAACATCAATATCACCATGTGAAATGATCAGGTTTCTGTATGTCTAGGAAGGAATGCAGAAAACGCTTGTGCCATCTTTCTACTTCCTACTGTAGTTCATCACATAAACATTTCACAAAAGGTCACAATTCAACTGACAAAATTATTCACTCAGGTGCTTTTCCAAACACATGCTGTTCTAATTGCAAGCAATAAAGTAAGGATGAGAAGCAAAGATCTTGAAAACCTGTCATCCTCATCTAGTTTGCCTAAACCCTCTCTGTACTATTGGTGAAGAGGAGACCAATTTATATAAAGGTTTATTTTCTGTTTGAAAACACTTTTTATTCCTTCAGGCACAAGCAGCAGAGCAAACAAGTCTGAGCAAGTAAAACAGACTATTCTACAATCATTAAATTTAACTTGTAAAAAAAAAATCTATGTGTCAGTAAACTATTTACATAACAGCAGAAGTCACGTTTCATACAAAATTTTTCATACAGAGATATCAAAGTATCTCACAAAGTCAGGTAATGTTATCAACATTTTACAAATGTGTGAAGAACACAGAAATCTAGCAACACATAATATTGAAATATGACAAATAATTTGCAAAATTCAGTACCAGTGTAGAAGCACCAAGAAGCACCAAGAAGCGAGGGAGCTACCAAGCACCGAGCAGTAACGCACCGGAGGATGCTATCTAATGAATTTCAGCAATTGTTTGGGAGAAGAAAAACATTTTGAGATCTTTGTATACCTTGCTAAGAAACAGAAATAGTAAGACATTAAACCAACTTTAAACAAAAAACTCTTTGAAGGTAGCTCTTACAATAAACTGCAGAGAACGCACGTAAGAAAACTGGCACTACCTTCCAGCTGCCAACATAAACCTACACAGTTTTGTCTTGTTTTCTCCCCTCCTTCCTCTACTGTACGGCAAAATCGTACTTTTGCATATCCTGCCTCACATTTTCTTGTTTCCTATGCCCAGCTTAAATTCTGTGCCCTGCCACAACTCTGCATTTGTTTCCCCGTTTGTTCACTCATGACTCCAAACAGGTCCCTACTGCTGTGCGCTGCTTTTGTCCATCGTGCCCTGCTCCTTCCCACCGCTTCTCTGCCTTATTTCCCTTCACCTTTGCTTTCAAAATTTCCCCAGCGTTCTCCCTCCTGCGCATCCTCCCAAGAGTTGAACTCTACAATCACTCCTCCTGCGGGGCGGTGGGCCGTGGCGGAGACCTCCTCGGGCTGTGCCCAGCAGCGGGTAGACGTGAGAGCCTGCCAAAGCCCCTGAAGCAGGCTGGGCTCAGCCGCCCTCGCCGGGGCGGCTCCCCAGGGCAGCCTCAGCCTCGGGCGGTAAAGCAGGCAAGAGCTGCACGCCGGCTTTCCTGCGCACAGCAAAATCAACCAGGATGACTCGGTCATGGGTTTAATTGATTTTTTTTGTCTTTCACCCTGCTTCAGAAGTCAGTCTGATCAATGCTATTTCACACTCTCCAGCGCAAGCTTTACTGATCTAACCCCTGACTAAAAATAGATTCATCAAAGCAGCACCAGGGGAGGCAATATTTATCCCCTGCAACACACAGGGAATGTCACGTTACAACTTCCCCCTGGCTTTCCTCTTCTATTAGGAGAGGCGGGGAAGGAGGAGAGGGAAGGAGGACTCGCACAGCTGAAGCGAGCGCCAGCACTGGAAACTGGTGTTGCGTATTTATCTGCTCGCATTAGGTATGGAAGAGGCAGTCACAGTTCGTGCTCCCTCGGCACTCTTGCAAATTCTCATCCTTTCCATCTTCCAGTGGGTGACAGAAAATAGCAGTTACTGACAAATGCTGGGGGAAAGCACAAGACCTAACCAATAAATAATAAATGCATCTCTGCAACTCCTTCCTTCAAGTCCACACAAAGTAAATATGAGAATACCCATAGGAAGTCATGGAAGCTGCCAATTCCATTCATAAAGGCGAATAAACGAACTTTCGTACTGCTTCCCTGCATTTCTTTAATAATCTGAGTAAAAGTTGCCAACTGATAACACAGCAGAACATGTTCATTCGCCCACACAAGACAGCCTTTCCCTTGCCAAGCACCCTGGTGTGAAGGGACGTAACCGGAGCAGCCATGGGAGCATTGCCCCGGCAGTGCACACACAGGAGGTACCTAGCAGCCGTGCACACAAAGAAACAAGGCTTTGTCATTTTGTCACTTCCTATACAAAACTGACAGCTACAAGGATTTCTACGTGGATGGGGTGTGCAAAGTTACTTGTGCCTTTTCAAGCACCTACTTGTTTCCATCTCCAGCCGTCTGCTCTTATTCCTTCCTAGCTTGTTATCTTGATGTACTTTTCTCAAGGGCAGTTTCTCAGTTCTCTTCAATGGCAGGTCTATTGCTAACCACTCTGGTGACTTCTCCCAATCGTCCAGATTGTTATTCCATACGGAATAAAAAAATCCCCCTGAGAGGTTGAGCCACATCACAGCTTGACTATTGTCAATCCTGCCTGCTGTTGACTGAGTATTTCCATTTTGAGTAGTTTTGCTGAGATAACATATTTTTAATCACTTCCCATTCAAGGTGCACACCTTCACCACCAGAGACTCAGACATTAAAAGCTCATCTGTCACTCTCCTACCATTGCCCCTGCTCCCACAGCCCTTTCTTAACATGTCTAACTTAATTCTTACACTTGCACTTCTCTACTGCTATTTATGAAGCTCTGTAATTTGGGGATAACTATTCTATTTCTTCTATGCTGAACTTCTAGGATCTCATTCAAACATCTCCTTAAATCTGTTTCCTTCAGGGAGTCCTTCTTCATCAGGTCCCTTACAGTGAAACCTGGACTGCCCCTCTGCTTGAACTGAGTTCTGGTTTCACCACAGCTGGGCTGTGACATCTTCAACTCTAGCACCCTCCTAAACCTCTGTCTTCTTCTCTGAACCCCGTATGCTGGAGAACATCAAAAGAACAGGTTTCTTCCACTTTCAAACAGATCTATTCCAAGAAATTATTTTTCCAAACCTGACACAATACAGGAATCCAAGCCACTCTAAGCTTAAACTGCAAGTGGATGAATGAAATACACCCTGCTTCTGAGACTTAACTTTAACACAACTCTGAGCCAGGAATTAGGACTTGCAAGTATTTCTGCTGATTTGAACAACGGAAAACATTTTACGCAGAAAGCACACACTGAGCCTGTAATTGGATGTGCTGTAATCAAACAAGTTTTCAAAAGCTGCAGAAGCAAATGCTTACCTCAAGAAATCACGGCAGGGCATCATGTAATGAAGAGCTTGAAGTCGCCATCCTGGAAGCCCTCCGTTTGACCTCTGGGTACAAAACCAAGAAGGACCACGATGCCTTCTCATTTCCCATGCTAATATCTAAGGTATCACTTCACATGACTACTGAGTACTACATTTGCAGAGCGAACCATGAATTTCCCTTCAAACAGCGTGCCCTCTTTGCAGAAAACCATAAAAACTGACCTGAGTATTCACCACATTCCCCAGCACAAACAAGCAGCTTTGGAAACCCAAAGCTTCAGCCTGTGGCCCTGCGTGCATCTGCCCTGCACTGTCTGCTAATTGGACCTAAATCGTGCTGAAACAGTCAGCTGGAAAAGAGCCACCTTATCTTTGTGCTCCAAAACGATTTTTAAAAGGAAAAAGGAACTCCTGTTGTGAATTGTGAGAATAAGCATCTTTCAAATACTGTTAATAGAGTGATAAGAATTACCTTTTCTTCATGTCTGTAATACCCCAATCAGCAAGGACCCCTCGTCTCTCCCCAAGCCTCAATTCAACATGTTTTTTTATTTACAGTATTACTTTCCAGAGATATATATTAGCACGTTTTTTCAAAACAGATAAACATTGCCAAAGTAATTACTAAACACATCCTTCCCTGCATAACCAACCAGGGGCTCAGTTCTAAAAACCTGCACTATTAATAAATGACACACTGAAGTAAACTAATTGTATGTAAAGTCAACGGGTGTATGTTTAAGAATTTTAATTACTGTTCCGTGATTGCTTTATATTCAATACGTAACATGCAGGTAACACAGCCTTTATGATGATAAGCAGTTTAATTAGAAAGCCAAGATAAGAAAAAAATGCCTTTAAGTTACTGAGTTTGTTCATGCTGGCCATGTGATAACTTGAGCACATAGTTTCCCTCGGTATTTTATATGAAATGCTAATTCTACCTAAACCTTTGTTTCCTCACACTAGAACAACTGCTTTACATGCCATTTGCTTCCCTCTCTCACGGGTGTCAACAGCACAGTTTAATTAGATCACGAACCTCAACCTGTCTTTAATCTTTGAGCGGGTCCATGCAACCGAGCGGTGCCCCACGCCCCGTGGCCGGCACAAGCCTCCCAGTGAGCTGAAACAAGCCTGCGCTGCACGCTGGCAGCGGCACGCTTACCCTTCCAGCAAACCGTCTCGGAGGATGGCCATTGATTTCCTAGTTATTATGAACATGAAATTATTGAATGACAGATGATAGAGTGTTAGGTCCTACAAGTATTTTCCCAAATGGGTTATCTAGCCAGCGTTGCCGTAGCAACGAGGCTGTTTGACAGCGGTTATGACAAAGAAGTCTTTGCTCAGAATTCAGCTACAAAATATCTCCCTGCTTCCTACCTTATCCTCCTTGGCCCTATCCAGCATCTCCTCAACGCCTCCCCGGCCCCTGCCTCCAGCCAGCTGCTCCAGCACCAACCAGGGTATGGCACCGCTGCCAGCCATCAGCCCTCCAGGAGAGCACCCTGCCATGGTGGGGGGCATGACGCTTTTGCCCAAGATAATGTTGTGTAATAATCCTCACAATATAAAGTAATAGGTCCGACAGTGCTGGATCCATGGGGAATGCAAGTTCTGCATCAGCATACACAACTGAAAGCCTAGGAGGAACGATGCTCACAATCAGCCATTGCCTTGCACAGGTAAAAGTTAAATAATTTCTTGACAACTTGTCACTTCTGTTGCAGGGATACAGTGAACTTCTACTTCATGTCCTTTTGGTTTTTTTAATTGTAATAAATTAGGGTTTGGTACAGAATGGTTTCTTCATTCATGGGTAGCTTCACAGTCCGAATCATGGTTCTGCTCGCTCCTCCTTTCCCCAGAGCAGCACGCATGCCCCAGCACCACCCAGTGTCCTCCTTGCCAGGGAGGTATTCACAAGCAATGCTCTCTAAGGAGCACAGAACCACAACTCCACATCAAAACAACACAGCAGGGATGTTGCAAAGGCTTAGATCAAACAAAAAGCAAAGCACATTAAAAAGTGACACCTCTGGAACATCTGCTTAAGCTTTTCTTTCAATTATAGTCCTTCTTCAGCTTTGAGCCATGACTCTCGTATTTTTTTCTAAGTCCTTTTTCTACTAGCAGGACATAATAGCCTAAAATAAAACTCAGCTACCCACCTTCTCCAAGTGCTGACATATTTGCTCAACTTTTCTGATCATTCTACAAAATACCTCTCTTTCGAGTTTCTGACTCCCAAACAAAGCTGTTTCAATCAAAGAAGGAATTATGAGTTAATCCAAAATTATGGGCAATAATAGGTTATTTCACTTTTAAACTGACTTGCCCACATTTTAATTCACTGGCCAGTTTTCCAAACCAATAATGACAGGAGAAGGAATTACTGAAGGACAGCCTGAGAAGCTCTGGCTGGTTGCAGTGAGTTCTGCAGTTCTGCTGCCCAGGTTGGTAAATGTTCTTCACCATACACAGTTACAACCTTTTTTCATCCTGCACAGGCCACGATGAATTTTGCTGTACTTTGTTCCCATGCTGAGTGGAGACAAGCAGCATCTTGTCTGCCATCGTTTGATTTGTGATATGCAGGTGGGGAAAGTGTTATGAAATCATAGAATCATAGAATATTTGGGTTGGAAGGGACCTTTCAAGGTCATCTAGTCCAACCCCCCTGCAATGAGCAGGGACACCTTGAACTAGATCACGTTGTTCAGAGCCCCGTCCAACCTGACCTTCAGTGTTGCCAAGGATGGGGCATCTACCACCTCTCTGGGCAACCTGTGCCCATGTTTCATCACCCTCACTGGGAAAAATGTCTTCCTTAGATCTAAAAATAGTCTAAATCTACCCTCTTTTCGTTTAAAACCACTACCCCTTGTCCAGTTGCAACAGGCCCTGCTAAAAAGTCTGTCCCCACCTTTCTTACAAGCCCCCTTTAAGTACTGAAAAGCTGCAATAAGGTCTCCCTGCAGCCTTCTCTTCACCAGGCTGAACAACCCCAGCTCTATCAGCCTGTTCTTACCGGAGAAGTGTTCCATCCCTCTGATCATTTTGGTGGCCCTCCTCTGGACCCGCTCCAACAGGTCCATGTCTTTTCTGTGCTGAGGGCTCCAGACCTGGACACAGGACTCCAGGTCGGGTCTCAGCAGAGTGGAGCAGAGAGGCAGAATCCCCTTCCTTGACCTGCTGGCCACGCTGCTTTGGATGCAGCCCAGGATACAGTTGGCCTTCTGGGTTGTGAGCACACACATTGCTGGCTCATGTCCAAGTACTCCCAAGTCGTTCTCGGCAGGGCTGCCCTCAGTCCCTTCATCCCTCAGCCTGTATTGATACTGGGGGTTGCCCAGATCCAGGTGCAGGACCCTGCACTTGGCCTTGTTGAACACCATGAGGTTCACACAGGCCCATTCCTCGAGCTTGTCCAGGTCCCTCTGGATGGCATCCTGTCCCTCAGGCGTGTCAACCGCACCACTCAGCTTGGTGTCATCTGCAAACTTGCTGAGGGTACACTCAATCCCACTATGTCATTGATGAAGATATTAAAGAGTACTTGTCCCAGTGCAGACCCCTGACGGACACCACTCATCACCTATCTCCATCTGGACATTGAGTCATGGACCACTACCCTCTGGATGCAACCACCCAACCAATTTCTCATTCACTAAACAGAACTTATGACGGGATGTTTAGGAAAATGACCAAAGGAAGGGAAAAGGAAGGACAACTGTGCA
>NW_010562669.1:10228-16788 GCF_000687285.1 Phaethon lepturus
TGACTGCCAGGACTTTTCAAATATCATGGAGATTGGCTTGGCAACTACATCAGCCAAGTCCCACAGGAAATGTAACTGTATTTTCAATAGGCATCAAGTTACAACAGCTGAAGGTGGAAAAGTACACCTGGGAAAGCTGGAAGAAGGCCCCATTATGAAAATAAAAGTTAAAAATGTGCCCGAATATTCCCTGAGACCTTTACCAAGGGAAAGGCTGTTTTCCCCAATCTCCAATAAAAATCTCTCCCAAAAAGGTGTGTTTTATGTCAAGATGGAAAAGCACACCAAATAAAACCTTTTAATGCAAACAGCATTAATGGGAGCAAGTAATGACGAGATCCCCAGGAGAAATTGAGGACTAGGAATGGAGTGAGAAAATTGAGATAAGTTTCTGTGATGAAGCTTAAATGCTTGGTCTGCGCCAAGTATCTTGTTTCTGGCCAGAAATATTTTAGGTCTTAAAATATTTTAAAGTTCATTAAAAAAAATACTCCTGGTACAGCCACATCTGCTCATAACAGCACTTTTATAGGACAGCTTCAATTAGAGTTGGCTCTTGATGAGCCTCATCTAGGCTGTGCTGCATGAAGCAATAAACAAGGCACTGAAAGCACATGGAGAGCTGCAGCTTCACGCTGCCACCAGCCCCCACTGTCATATTTCCTCTCCACTCATCCCCTCCTTCTAGCAGAAGCAAAGCTGTAAATGTTTTAGGGCTGTGTGATAGTCCCTGAGAAAAACAGGGAGCATATGTAGTGTATTTTCACATGGAAAAAAAAATGGAGATCCTAATTTCTAAAGTGTGCCTTCTGTCCAAAGTATACCCTTGACGCTAACTCGGCTGTGATGCAAATCACTTTACACAGATTACTCAGCCATAGATGATACCAAGGTACCATCAGAAGGGTATTAGTCAACAATTTCTCATGAAGTCCAATTACATGTTTTCTATATAATTCCCTGACTACCCACTAAAATTTTGCTGATATTAGCCTATCCAAAAGGCATTTCAGGGACCAGGAGCACAGATAATATCCATTACAAAACCATTCTGTAGTTTCTGTCAAATCTAAGTTAAATGCTCAGTAGAGACTGGAAAGCTGCTACAAACCTGCATATTCAGGATCTATATGAAACAAAGACACTATATTAATAATACACTCTTCTTTTTAAATGGAGAGACATTGAAATATGCGAGAATCAAGCTGACAAGGATGCATCTACTGGCATAATACTGCACCACTTCTGAGCACCACCACGACGTAACTGTGAGGACCTGCCTGGCCCATAGACATAATCGATATCATCTGGCTTTTCTCAAATTTCGCATGCAAATAAAAAACCAATATCAAATGCATGAAATTTTTAATTGGACGAAAAGGCAACAATTTTTTTTTTGCAAAATCTTCTCCCCTTCTCTCTTCCCAACCAGATTTTCAAAACGTGTCCCTTCTGAAGACATTTAAATGGCTAGATGGTTCAAGGCACAGGTAACGGCTACAAAGTCCTTTACCTGCAGGTCACAGGTTTGAATTCAACGCCAGTTGGTAGTGACTGAATGTTATTATGATGAGACAGCTGTTCAGTGGTCTATCTGAAATAACCTGGTTGTTTCAGTCCAGTTCTTACTGGGCAGGTGTTTGCATCATTAAAATCATACCACTTCATTCAATAACCTTGTTGGCAGTGTCAGCAAAGAGGTCAAGGACAGAGCAGACATGGGGGCTGGGTACGTTCTCCTGAATAAGAATCAAAAGAGCTTTGGCTACTTTAGGATTGATGTGTAGTGATGAGTAACAGAGAGAAACACTAGCTATCACAGACTTCATTGAACTTGTTCTACACACAAAATAGGAGTTCTCCACCTTACCACAAATATTTCAGCCAACTATTTCTTAAAGATTTCAATTCTCCTTAAGAATTTTTTACTTCACATGAATTCTCATATCATGAAAAAATATTTGAAAGACTTCAAGGTTGAAGTAAGTCCCTATAAAAAATTGAAAAGACCAATATTTTGGGGGGGAAGGCATTTGTTTTGTTTTTTGTACTGTCTTTTTACACTGTTTGCCAAAAGAAAGGATAAACTGTGGTTAAAGGGAAAAAGAGCAAAAACTGTGAAGCCTTGGTATAAGCATATTTCTTATTTGTGGGATCTCCAGGGAAACAGTCATTGCTTTATTGATTTTTGCTACAAAAATCGTCTAAGAGCATTGAAACAAAACTTAATGTAATGAATCAACCTAAGTACTAGCTTTAATGGCAACCAGTGCAGGCACCTCATAGTCAGCGTCCCAGAAAGCAGGGGATCAGCTCCGTTATTTTTAGCTACAATTAAACAAAACTGTGGCAAGCTGCTCATCAGAGTGTATTGATGGAAAACCCTTACAAATATTTATGACTCTGTGACATCTGCCCCTTAAGTTCATGTAGCAGGGAGTATACTGCTTCTGTCTTGATGAGCACTTCTGGGTCCAGACATTCATGGGCCAAAGGAAGCATGAAGGACGTTACTGGAGCTGGCTGGATACACACCAACCATCCCCACTTGGCAAAGTTTTTAGGAGTAAGATTTTCAAAGGTGTGAGAGAAAATAGTGATTTAATTATGCTTGGCCAAGTTAGGAGACAAAAAATGTACAGAGAACAGCTTTCAAAAGAGAGATTCAGTGTGTTCCTGAAGCCATAAGTGGAAAAAAAAATTACACTGCTATGGTGGGAAAACAGATGCTAAGGAATATCCCTTTTTTGCTTCACTGAAAGTCACTTAAAGTGATCTCATTTAATGATGACACTGAAAAGTGAATGAAGAAAGCGAAAAGCTACTTCCCTCAAACCCTGGCATTTTAAAATCCTGATTACAGTCTCAGTACAGTGCAACACTGTACAAACACACTTGTTTAAAGATAACACTAGTTAAGCTTATTTTGCTATGGGCAATCCCAGCAAGCTTTAAAACCAAAAAGAATACATTTGCTCACCAGGCAGATTTTTCCTATAACACAAATAGCAAATTCAATCTGCTGTTAAAAAAATTACTCCATTCTAAAAGCAATTAAGAAGGGCATTTTCCCCCCAGCTTGACTTGTCAATCTTATTAGACCAAATTCTAATTAAGGGTAGAAAAGTGGCTATTTTATCTGCCAAATGAAAATAATTTAGTGTAAGTTAATGAGGACTGGCTTATAACTGATTAGTCATTTTGATTCTGGCTTGTTACAGTGGTAGAAATTACCTTCAAAAGATACAGTAGGATCAGCAGTCATTTTCACACATTTGATAAACAAACAGAGCTTTCCTTTGTGACCAAATTAGGCATGAAAATATCTGAAAACAGGAATAAGATAGGTGCAAGAGCTTACAGCTGGCTTGGAAAATATAAACTACTTTGAACAATAATAATAATGTCTAAACCATTAAGACTTGGTAATCTTTTCTCCACATCACGCTTGCAACAAGTAGATTCTGACTAATGAAGGCCAAATATCGCTATGAGAGAGTGGAGGGGAACCTCACAAATTCTTACGTGCGTGAGCAGCTTTCCTTCACCCTGCTACGGTGCCACACAAGAGTGCTGACATGAAGGTTTTAAAAATCAAGTTTGTATCTGTCATCAGGTACATTTTTTGAAACTAAGCTCATTACAATGTGCAATGGCAAATGGTGCACAAGAGTAACAAATCCTACTAGTTGTTCACAAGCAGGTAAGGAGCCGCTCAGATGGTTCAGAAGGCACCCCAGGGCAGTCTGCATGCAGTGCACCACGACAAGGGAGTGCACAGAGAAAAAATACCCTCCAACAGGTCACCTACACCTGTTTTACTTCTTACATGCTGGATGACTACACAGTTGTGTAGGCATTTGCGTTTTTCAGTAATCATTTAAAAGCATTCAATACTTTCATAACAACTGATACGTTCTACTTCTGTGTCATCTCGCCTGGCCTTGACAGCCATATAGAAATTGAGTGATGACATTTCATTTTCAACATTTTGTGTAAAGATAAAAATAATGTCAAACGGAATCCTAAAGTCAGATCATTGGATGCCTGAAAACTCATTTTCTCATACGGACACAGGTACCCAAATGATTTACTGGCTTCAGAAAAATAAATTAACAATTAAGTCAAGATTGAACTGGTCATCTCACTACCTCAAGAAACCAGATTTATGACCAATTTCATTCACATGAAGCAGATGGGTCTTTTCACATACTTTCACATCTAAAGTAGCTCCTCTACTTTGGCTGGAAAAGCCCCAAAGACAGCAGCATGGCTTATTGTTAATATCAACCACTAATGAGACATTACTTGGCTGATACTCTTCACGTTTAAATAATTAGATCTTGGTATTGTGACTTGCAGTAGATGACCTCCTCCAGAATCCCAAACAAAACTTGGAGAACAGAGGCATGAAAAAAGAATCTCCCTTTGCATCCCTTTGCATACCAGAAAGCCAATCTTTGCAAGAAGTTTAGGTACTTAAAGGTTCAGAAACATACTCTCAGTTTCTTAAATACCTGACCAGTTCCTCCTGAACTTTAAACATATCTCCCAGCACCTAAATGACTTTGAAATCCGACCACAACAATTAGTTGCCTAAAAAATACAATGGTAACTCAGTAAACAACATTCCAATACTTCTTTAAACTGACAATTTATATTCTACCTGAAACAAATCAGTGTTTGCTCTTGTCCCCTCTCTGCAATGATTTAAGGCAGCTGCTGTATCGATATTTTATAATATTAAGACTTGACATTGAAAAACACACAGTCTGCACTTATTGATATACTGTGGCACATGACACCTAATTTAAAGCAAGTCACATTGACAAAAGGAGTTTCTTGGTCTTTGCATCGTACATTTTTATATTAACCTACATTTCTAGTTTACAAAGGAGCCTCAGTAACCAGTGAAAATTGATGAGGAGGTAGGAGAATCAGAAAAAACTTTGTATGTCTCCTGTAGCCTATCTACAATGAAGGTTTCACAATGACTTAACAATATAAACTATCTAGATCCTTTCATAGGATTCTTTTAGGATTCGGGGCTGTAGTTACATATGATGTTGTAACAAGCCTTTGGTATTCAATATAAGTGCACAACCACAACGATATGATGTTCGTCATGTTAATTGTATCCAGTTCACGGTGACTGGAGTGAGGGGCACGAGGCCACCGCGGCACTCCACTGTCCCCCCGTGCAGAGTGCTAAGCAGGGGACTGCCACACGCCCTCGTACCCACCAGAAACCGGCCGCCCCATCTGCTCTAGTCCGCTCGCACGCAACAGGGAAATGGATTTTGCCACGTGAGTCAGGACGTTTCCTAAGCACCAGCTTTCAATTCCAGTTGAGGAAACAGATATTTCTGGTTTAAAACTGTGCAGCAACTTCATTGCTCTTTAATTCCGCGTAGTCCCCCTGAAGCACTTTGCTACTCAACAGCCTTTAATATGATTTGAAGCAGATATCACTCCAGGGCTTTCTCATCTTCATCACTTTTTTGTTTTGACCTTGACATTTATTCAATTAGAACTGATTTGCCAATCATGCACAACCCTTCTTAAAATCCATTTCCATACACCAGTGAATAGGCCCATCCAGTTAGCAATGATCTTTCCGCATGCCCAAAGTAAAAATGTACAAAACCGAGGAGCATACAAAATAGCCAAGGTGCCTGTCACAAGGCATCTGTTATTTTCTTTCCTATCATTGCTCTCAGTAAATGGAAACAAAGAGGATCTATAGAACGTCTTTTGGCAAATAATCAGCTCCAACACGGCCTAACTCATTCAGATTAATCAGTTCCTTGAAATTTGCTTCAGTGGAGGAATGCCTCAAGTTCGGGAGAGCAGGATTCGTCCCCTGATTACCACGTCGGCTCCTCCACGGCTGGAGAAGAGAGGAGAGCACACAGTCCCTACCACATCTCTGTCACAGGCTCAGCGCTGGGAGAGAAGGACTTGTTAAGATTGTCAAGTACCATTCATGAATTTATGCCTGTGGAGTTGTTCCTCCTGGAAGAGAACCAAATAACTCATACTTTTTGAAGATTGCTTATGACAGCTTTTCAGTCTGCTTCGGGCTGGCTCTGAGTGATGATTTGTATTTTCATATACTCCTCATACATTAAGAAATTTACACCTGTCAGGTCCTGACAGAGTGTCTCCCATCTTCAGCCTTTGCAGGGAAAATTCTTTGCTTGCAGACATTATCCAAATAAGTTTCTATCAGAAGTCTGGGTGACATAACAGGTGGAGGTATAAGAAATATGCAGCAGACAAGGAGAGAATTATAATGAGAGACAGGGACTTCTGCGCTAGCGTAAAAGGGATGGAAGTCACAACACTGATCCCTGACACTTTAAACTGCACATGAAGCCCATGGGTAACTGTTAGGAGAAGACATCAATGTCGCTTACAAAACTTTCTGTACCACCCAGGTTGACATCAGAATTTTTATTTCTATTTAAGGAATCATGCTTGGGGTCAAACAAAGCAGCTCAGTGAACACAAGTCCTCAGAAATAAGCAGGAGGATGGTCATTCCTGCTGGTGCACTTG